>NW_024722227.1:17516539-17540263 GCF_018991925.1 Homarus americanus | reverse complement strand
GCCAATAAGGATGTCAGTTGTTTGTTTCACAGTTCGGTTTTTCTTTGTTTTCTCGTGGAAGGAATTTGAATAGGATCTTTATAAACCTTTCCGGGATTAAATCAACACTAGAATGTTTTTGAATAGTTTTAGATTAAAAAAAAAAGAATTGAGCAGAACCAAGTGAAAGGAGAAAAAAAATGATTTTTCAGAAGGAAGATGAATTTTAAATCTATTAACCCTTTCACAAGAGAATGCAAGGGTTGTTTTTGACTCGTTGGTTATAAAGACTTTTTGATATACCCGGGTTGAATACAGAGGTAAAAGAAATATAAGGATTTTTTCCTCATTTTTAAGACGGTCTCTCGTGGGTAGAAAGATCTGAACGATACCCTTTACACACACACACACACACACACGCACACACACACACACACACATCTCTTTGTCATGATATCAAGATTGCGAGAATTAACTGTAGGAAGTGAGGAAGCAAGAAGACTGACTATTCCCTCTCCTTGGTCCTACCTTCTCTTCCTTCATACCCCTCTACTCCACTCGCTTCCTATCTTTCTCCCGCTCTCTTCCTTCTTCTCTACTTACCTCACACCCTCCCTCCCTCCATTTTCCCTTTCTTCTTTCCTCCCCCTCCTTTCCTCCCCCTTTTTCTTTCTTCCTCTCCCACCCTTACTAAGCCGATTTCCCGTTACGTCACGATAAATTTCCTTTTCACCTGAACTTGACGGGGAAGTACACCACACTGTCCTTGTGGGTCCGGGAGACAGAGTCCGCAGAAAAGTTTGGGAGAATTCGACGCTCGTACACTGTGTTGAGAGAGTTTGCCTTTAATGGGATTATTGTCTGTTGCCGATTGTGGGAGTTGGGATTATAAAATAATTAATACCGTGAGGGACTTGATGTATCCAAGTTGAGATAGTTGAAAAGGATTAGTAACTTGTGGAGAGATTATCCTCGTGTTGGTTAGTGTAGGGGCCAAGATTAGTGACGTGTGAGGCTACTCTGTCGCATTCTGATACAACACACCACAGAACGTGTGTACAGTACACTGAACAGTAGAATCTGTATTCTGTGTCGGTACACGTAATATATACTGTATATACAGTACAGTATATATATATATATATATATATATATATATATATATATATATATATATATATATATATATATATATATATATATATATATATATATATATATATATATATATATACTAGCGGATGGTGTTATATGTAGTGATGATTAGACAATAAAATAATAACAGTTTAATGCTAAAAAAATATACTTTGCTGTACCGTTGTAGTGAAAAACATGGTGGAACTTACATACACCGTTAATGAACTATTGATGGAAGAAGAAGTTTTGGGGACTGAACAGTGAGACATTGTGGAGCCTCCCCGAGGGTGGCGTCCTACCGTGGTGGGTTTGTTTGTTTGCGTGTTTGCACGAGAATCTCGGAAACTACTTTACCGATCTGTAGTGATGATGGATGGTGTTATATGTAGTAATGATGGATGATGTTACATATATAGTGATGATGGATGTTGTTATTTGTAGTGATGATGGGTGGTGTTATATGTAGTGATGATGGATGGTGTAATATGTAGTGATGATGGATGGTGTTATACCCTGTATGTAGTGATGATGGATGGTGTTATATGTAGTGATGATGGATGATGTTATATGTAGTGATGATGGATGCTGATATATGTAGTGATAATGGATGGTGTTATATGTAGTGAAGATGGATGATGTTATATGTAGTGATGATGGATATTGTTATTATATGCAGTGATGATGGGTGGTGTTATATGTAGTGATGATGGATGGTGTTATATGTAGTGATGATGGGTGGTGTTATATGTAGTGATGATGGGTGATGTTATATGTAGTGATGATTAGACAATAAAATAATAACAGTTTAATGCTAAAAAAATATACTTTGCTGTAACGTTGTAGTGAAAAACATGGTGGAACTCACATACACCGTTAATGAACTATTGATGGAAGAAGTTTTGGGGACTGAACAGTGAGACATTGTGGAGCCTCCCGGAGGGTGGCGTCCTACCGTTGCCTGGCGAATGAGCGATTCTGCTAGTGTTTATATATATATATATATATATATATATATATATATATATATATATATATATATATATATATATATGTGTGTGTGTGTGTGTGTGTGTGTGTTTGTGCGCGTGTGTATATGTATGTAGTATATTAGGGTAAACAAACAGACAGACAGATAGATAGCATCAACTTCAATTAGTAGGAAATATAACCCCATAACCCCCACGCGCGTGTACCTGAGCAGGGTGCAGGTGAAGGATGATAATTATCCTCCTGGTCGTCTCAGTATTTACCTGTCCCTTTGAACCATCTAATTACCACCCTGAAATCCTCTGCATGAGACATACATGTATGTGTGTAAGTATGTATGTGCATGTATGTAGTTTGTATAAAAGGTATGTATATGTATGTATGTATGTATGTATGTATGCATTATTTATGCAGGTGTTTAATAACACAACCACCACATTCAGCTATTCGTAACCACGCCCACCAGCATGACCACCCGTTTTCGCCTTCTGATTTCTCAGTTCTTGGCAAGAGCGACTGTGATAAAGACCTCCTCATTATGGAAGCATTACACCAGTATAAAGAAAAGCCATCGCTTTGTGATATGGCCTGTAGTGAATTGTTATGTTTTTCACATTAAGGTTCGTCTGAATTAAGGTAATACCCCCCTGTACATTTTATTTCATACTTTTTATTTCCTGACTTTAGCTTTGTATGTAGGTCTCTCGTCATTTTTGTCGGTTTTGAAGTGGATTGCCCTTTTTTAAATTTTTGAAGTATATTGTAGGTAAATTTTCGTATAATATGTTTTTATTGTATATCACCTGTATTTTTAAACTTTTTCAAAACTTTTTAGGCTCTGATGATGGAAAAGGACTATTTCCGAAACGTTAGCAATTATACGAAGCCCTACTTCAAGGGAATGGGACAACTGGCCGCCGCCATCTGGCCGCAGCCCAGTTTGGTTAGGTTTGGTTAGGTTAGGTTAGGTTAGGTTAGGTTGGGTTGTCAACAAAAAGTTCCATATGGCGGCCAGTCGGCCGCGGCGAGTTTCCCGCGGCCACTTGGGCTGGTTCTCCTCTTAATTATATTTATATATATATATATATATATATATATATATATATATATATATATATATATATATATATATATATA
This sequence comes from Homarus americanus, assembly GCF_018991925.1. NCBI lineage: Eukaryota > Metazoa > Arthropoda > Malacostraca > Decapoda > Nephropidae > Homarus > Homarus americanus. The sequence continues at coordinate 17,537,023 of NW_024722227.1, read as the reverse complement.
TATATATATATACAGTATATTCCAATATTAGTAATTAAATATTAATTATGCTGATTAATAAGGCAGAAAAAACAAGAGGAAAATTACCCTAAGAATTTATGGGACTCAGGGCAATATTTGTCACTCCCCAGGTTTCAATACTGGTAGTTGAGAGCAAAGAAAATATCGTCAAAAACTTTACAGGGGAGAGGATGGTGCCTGTCTGTGTTAGTTCGCTCGCTGTTAACTTCTGTATATGAGTTTGTGAGACTTAAGGGGATATTGGCGACACCTGGCGCTCTACCGCACCTGTGCCTCGCGGCGTCATTATGTCATTATATCTGTCAATATGTGCCGCTAATTGTCCTATTAGCTAGTGATGGTGAGATTGTTAACTGGTGTTGGTGAGATTGTTAACTGGTAATGGTGAGTCTGGTAACTGGTGATGGTGAGTCTGTTGACTGGTGATTGTGAGACTGTTAATTGTCATCTGTTTATGGTGAGACTGTTAACTGGTAATGGTGACACTGTAAACTGTTGATTGTGAGTCTGTTAACTGGTGATTGTGAGACTGCTAATTGTCATCTGTTTATGGTGAGACTGTTAACTGGTGATGGTGAGTCTGTTGACTGGTGATTGTGAGACTGTTAATTGTCATCTGTTTAGGGTGAGACAGTTGACTTTTAACTTGGTGATGGGGAGACTTAACTTGTGATAGTGAGACTGTTAACTGTTAGCTGGTGAAGGTAAGACTGGTAACTGGAGATGGTGAGACTGAGAGACCCATCTTGACTATCTCCAGCTGAGAATGAAAGACAGGTAAAGAGAGATACTCATGTATAGAGAGAGTGAGAACAAAGAGAAAGTGAGAGATAAGAAGCGAAAGAACGGAAGAAAGAGAAGGCAAACAGAAAGAGAAAGGTCGAAGAAAAGAACAAGAACAAAAGAGAGTTAGAGACACAGACAGAGATGAAGGAAATGCTTGCAGGCAGACAGACAGACATAAAGAAAAAATGGAGAGAATAACGAAGGAGAAAGAGGAAGAGGAAACACCGTGAGAGTGTGTGTAGGAGAGAGACAAATGAATAAAGGGGTAAGTGAAGTATAGGGTGATCTCTGTCCTGTATGAAGGACGCACACGAGAGGGAGATTGGGGGGAGACAGAGAGATGATGATGAAGGGAGGCTAAAGGGAATGACGTGGGAGATAACAAAGGATAAGGATAGAGAAAGACAAAAAGGTAAAGAGAGTAGAGAAAGATAACAGTGGATAAGGGAGATAACAAGATATTATTATTATCATTATTATTATTATTATTATTATTATTATTATTATTATTATTATTATTATTATTATTATTATTATTATTATTATTATTATTATTATATTGTTATTGTTGTTGATTTTTTTACTATTATTATTATTGTTGTTGTTACAGTTATGGTTATTGTTATGATTATTGTTATTGTTATTATTATTATTATTATTATTATTATTATTATTATTATTATTATTATTATTATTATTATTATTATTATTATTATTATTATTATTATTATTATTACTATTATTATTATTATTATTATTATTATTATTATTATTATTATTATTATTATTATTATTATTATTATTATTATTATTATTATTATTATTATTATTATTATATTGTTATTGTTGTTGATTTTTTTACTATTATTATTATTGTTGTTGTTACAGTTATGGTTATAGTTATGATTATTGTTATTGTTATTATTATTATTATTATTATTCATAGGAGAAAAATAGAACAAATCACAGCAATAACAAATGAAAAGAACGCGTATAACAACAAGTTACTTCACATTTAAGTAGACCAACACCTGTATAGTACTACCATGAGAGAAGGACCCGACACATGTGGTGCACCAGTGCTGCTGACATTAATGGTTCCTTTTGTTGTTGTTGTTACTGGTGAAATATATATCGTCTTTCAGGAGATAAATTGAAGCTATTCTCACTGTCTGCCTGGGTAAAGTATTGTCGTCCGCTGGGTGCTGTAGAGTAGGTGATCTGAACTACTGTACTATACTGCTGCTACCCTCTCTCTCTCTCAACCACATCATTACAGAATGGATATAGAATCCTTGGAAAGAATTCAGAGGAGAATGACAAGACTAATCCCGGGCATTAGGAACCTTGAGTACGGAGACAGATTAAAGCATCTTAATCTGCACTCCCTCGAGAGACTTAGAGTGAGGGGCGACATGTTAGAGGTGTATAAATGGAAGTCAGGGCTGAACAAAGGGGACATTACAAAGGTACTCAAACTATTCAACCAGGAGCGAACTCGTAACAATGGTTTTAAATTAGACAAATTTAGATTTAGACACGAAATAGGTAAACATTAGTTTGGAAATAGAGTAGTGGACGAGTGAAACAAGTTACCAAACATCATCATTAACTCGAATACGCTGGATAGCTTCAAACATAGGTTGGACGGATATATGAGCAATAGGGGTTGGGTGTAATTGGGACTGCCCAGGATGGACCAATACGCGCGTTGCAGTTTCCCCCATTTTTAAGTTCTTATGTTCTTATGCCAGATATTTAAAGCCCTCAACAGGAAACTCAGAAGTAATATTGCAATTAAATATTGCCCTTATAATTTTTACACACCAAAACCTTCCAGATATTGCTCAAGATCTCACGGAAACCTGTCTCTTGTCGCTGTTTTTCTCAATATTTATTTTTAATTTAAAACTTTGTTGTACATATTTTAAGGCAATTAAATATATATTTTTCCCTGTATTCTGAAAAGAAGAGGTTTTGTTTGAGAGAGAGAGAGAGAGAGAGATGGTTAGTGTGTGTGTGTAAGAGTAAGAGTACGAGAGAGAGAGAGATGGTTAGTGTGTGTGTGTAAGAGTAAGTGTAAGAGAGAGAGAGAGATGGTTAGTGTGTGTGTGTAAGAGTAAGTGTAAGAGAGAGAGAGGTGGTTAGTGTGTGTGTGTAAGAATAAGAGTACGAGAGAGAGAGAGATGGTTAGTGTGTGTGTGTAAGAGTAAGTGTGAGAGAGAGAGATGGTTAGTGTGTGTGTGTAAGAGTAAGTGAGAGAGAGAGAGAGGTGGTTGGTGTGTGTGTGTAGGTAAGTGTAGAGAGAGAGGTAGTATACTGTGTTATTATACTGCTGGGTCGTCATGGTCAGAAGTATACTGTGTTATTATACTGCTGGGTCGTCATGGTCAGGGTATACTGTGTTATTATGGGGTCGTCATGGTCAGTATACTGTGTTATTATACTACAGGGTCGTCATGGTCAGGAGTATACTGTGTTATTATACTACAGGGTCGTCATGGTCAGGAGTATACTGTGTTATTATACTACAGGGTCGTCATGGTCAGGAGTATACTGTGTTATTATACTACAGGGTCGTCATGGTCAGGAGTATACTGTGTTATTATACTACAGGGTCGTCATGGTCAGGAGTATACTGTGTTATTATACTACAGGGTCGTCATGGTCAGGAGTATACTGTGTTATTATATGGTCAGGAGTATACTGTGTTATTATACTACAGGGTCGTCATGGTCAGGAGTATACTGTGTTATATACTACAGGGTCGTCATGGTCAGATTATACTGTGTTATTATACTAGGGGTCGTCATGGTCAGGACGTATACTGTGTTATTATACTAGGGTCGTCATGGTCAGGCGTATACTGTGTTATTATACTGCTGGAGTCGTCATGGTCAGGGTATACTGTGTTATACACAGGGTCGTCATGGTCAGGGGTATACATGTTATTATTATACTACAAGGGTCTTCATGGTCAGGCATATACTGTATTTATTATACTGCCAGGTCGTCATGAGTCCAGGGTATACTGTGTTGATACTCTGCTGGGTCGTCATAGTCGTTGATTGCTGTGTTATTATACTACAGGGTCGTCATGGTCAGGAGTATACTGTGTTATTATACTGCTAGGTCGTCTCATGGTCAGGAGTATATTGTGTTATTATACTGCTGGGTCGTCTTGGTCAGGGAGTATACCATGTTATTATACTACAGGGTCGTCATGGTCAGGAGTATACTGTGTTATTATACTGCTGGGTCGTCATGGTCAGGAGTATACTGTGTTATTATACTACAGGGTCGTCATGGTCAGGAGTATACTGTGTTATTATACTGCTGGGTCGTCATGGTCAGGAGTATACTGTGTTATTATACTGCAGGGTCGTCATGGTCAGGAGTATACTGTGTTATTATACTGCAGGGTCGTCATGGTCAGGAGTATACTGTGTTATTATACTGCAGGGTCGTCATGGTCAGGAGTATACTGTGTTGTGCTCTACAGGGGTCGTCCTTGGTCAGGAGTACTGTGTTATTATACTGCTGGGTCGTCATAATTCAGTGCTCTGTGTTATTATCTAGGGTCGTCTGTCCGGGAGTATACTGTGTTATTATATACTGCTTTTGGTCGTCATGGTCAGGGTATACTGTGTTATTATACTACAGGGTCGTCATGGTCAGAGGTATACTGTGTTATTATACTACAGGGTCGTCATGGTCAGGCGTATACTGTGTATTATACTACAGGTCGTCATAGTGGGAGTATACTGTGTTATTATGCTACAGGGGTCGTCATAATCGAATTGCTTTTTGTATTATTATACTACAGAAGTCGTCATGGTCAGAACTGTGTTATTATACTGCTGGAGTCGTCATGGTCAGGGTATAATGTGTTATTATACTACAGGGTCGTCATGATTAGAGGTATACTGTGTTATTATACTACCAGGGTCGTCATGGTCAGGGTATACTGTGTTATTATACTGCAGGTCGTCATGGTCAGGAGTATACTGTGTTATTATACTACAGGGCCGTCATGGTCAGGAGTATACTGTGTTATTATACTACAGGGTCGTCATGGTCAGGAGTATACTGTGTTATTATACTACAGGGACGTCATGGTCAGGCGTATACTGTGTTGTTATACTGCTGGGTCGTCATGGTCAGGAGTATACTGTGTTATTATACTGCTGGGTCGTCATGGTCAGGAGTATACTGTGTTATTATACTGCAGGGTCGTCATGGTCAGGAGTATACTGTGTTATTATACTGCTGGGTCGTCATGGTCAGGAGTATACTGTGTTATTATACTGCTGGGTCGTCATGGTCAGGAGTATACTGTGTTATTATGCTGCAGGGTCGTCATGGTCAGGAGTATACTGTGTTATTATGCTGCAGGGTAGTCATGATCAGGAGTATACTGCGTTGATATACTGCATTACTGCAGGGTCGTACATTTATAGAAGTTGACAATGTTGTAAATGTTTCAGATAAACGCTTTAAATTGAGAAATAAATATCGTCCATTAAAACTGAGATCTGTTATTATTGATGGTCCACATTATAAAGCATTTTCGCTATATATTGTTATACATATTTCAGTAATTAAGCTCTGTTAACGGGCTATCACACTGGGCAAAATTTACGCATTCCTTGGGAGAAAACTGGAAGACCGGCGTTCTCTGTCAGATTAGCCTGAAACCCGAGATCTGAGGAAAGTGGAAGTGCGGGAGTTCTCGGGCAAGTTTTGGCTGCATTTTGGGTCCTTATGAAGTTTTATATTTATAATTGAAGAGGATTGATTTCTTAAAGCATATTATGAGGAAACAATTTTAAGTGATTTGCATACAAATTTATCATTAGAATAAGTTTGTACATACAAAAGAAAATAACAGATAACAGTTCATTTAGCTTTTGTTTGAATTAGGGTTGCCATATCTGAACATTAAAAAAAGAGGACGCTCCCGAAGACATCCTCCCCCCCGGCCCGGCACACACAGGCTAATATACAACATACATGGTGTAGAAATCTCTAAAAAAAATTACCTTTGCTTAAGGCTGAACATCTTCATTCCCTTAGCTGCAGTCTTCTCCCTCCACTGTGTGTGTGACTTGGTGTGCCCATGCATACTTTTCTGTAGATCGGATCTTTTTCAGTATTAGCTGACTGCTCTTTAGAAAGGTATAGAAGTCACTGCAAAATGTTTCTCAGAAGTTGTACTGTACAGTCAGAATGCCTTTCATTGTTTCAACACCCAATTTGTTCCTTTCCTTTGTCCATTGACTTTGCATCAGTGAAAAAACTTTCTACATTTGCATTGCGAGATGATATAGCAAAGAAGAATTGTGCAATTCTTAGCAATTCTGAGTGGCATTCAATGTTTGATTTTTCAAAGTATCTGGTCCACTTTTTATGTGTTGGCAGATTACTAAATTCTTCATCACTTGTAATTTTCCACAAACTGCTTCAGGTTACTAACTTAGTCAAAACACTTCATCAACTTCTACCCCCTTATCAATCAAATATTTGACAGCTAAGTTGACAACACCGTACAGGTGTACAAGTGACTTATCAGCTGACGAAAGCTGAACGAGATCTCTACGGTTTCCACCTTCCCTCTCTCTCCCGTCATTACAGTTTCATGTTTTTTGTTTTTTTCCGTGGAGAAAATGATGGAAGCTGAAATTCCGGACTTTTGAAGAATTTTAAAAATTCCTTCCGGATGAAGATTTCGAGACCTAAATGGAGGACATGTCCGGGAAAATACGGACGTATGGCAACCCTAGTTTGAATCTACTCAGCTCGGCCAACGTGGATTCTGAAGACTCACGAATTATTTGAACAAGGAACTCTGAAACTTCCCTTGTTAATATAGTGAGGGAATGTAGAGTGCTGTCGGATTTCAGACGTCAATTATTTATTCATTTATTATATCTCAAGAAAAGCTTAAAACGACAACACATTTGGACGACCTGCCATCTTTGGTATTGTTTTGTTCCGAGTGACGGCGATACGCGAACGGTACTACAACTGACCATGTGATTGGAAAAGTCGACTTTACTGGCCGAAAACAGTAAAATGAGTACAGAGGACGGCAGAAATTTCCCCACTGTTATATTCCCTTTAGGTACGAGTAGTAGCCTTGTGTTCTGAACCTTTACTTACTTGCAGACTAACTATCTTCCAACACTCTCCTGTGATTGGCTACATGGATATGTTCTCACATATAACTAGCCAATCAGTTGTTAATAAAGCTTCCTCCATTCAGCTGTAAATTCGTCTCCTGAGAGCTTAGGTCTGAGTAAGTGAAATTCAGGTTAGTTTGTAGCAATTTCGAAAAGTGGTGGCGAGGTGTGGCCAGATTATTGCTGTGTTGGCCACGTAGAATATGTGTAGTAGTAGTAGTAGTGTTCATTTTTCCTTTTAAATACATAAGTATTCACATACTTTTTCATTCATTTAATTACCTAATTCTGTATAATCATGTCACCTTTTCATGTTGACTGGGACACTCAGAGAGCTTGACTTACTGGCCACACAGAGAGCTTGACTTACTGGCCACTCAGAGAGCTTGACTTATTGGCCACTCAGAGAGCTTGACTTACTGGCCAATCAGAGCTTGACTTATTAGCCAATCAGAGAGCTTGACTTACTGGCCACCACTCAGAACTTGACTTACTGGCCACTCAGAGAGCTTGACTTACTGGCCACTCAGAGAGCTTGACATACTGGCCACTCAGAGAACTTGACTTACTGGCCACTCAGAGATCTTGACTTACTGGCCACTCAGAGAGCTTGATGATATAACCTAAACCAGTGTAGCAGTTAAAAGTGAAGTCTAGGTAAAAATGAAGTGTTTGCCCAACATATCGTACGGCACTGCAGGCAGAACGCTCTGAGATTCCGTTGTGAGCAGAGCTGGATAGTAGTAGCATTATACTGTATTCGACTTCCATGCGTTTGGGTGTATAATAATTAAATTAATTAATTGCGTTGTTGAAAGTGAAAATGCAGTGAAGCCAACAATATCATAAAATATAGATAAAAAAGGGAAATAAATACTAGTCCAGTGCATAAGTGGTATAATAGGCTAGTAAACTCTGATAATACAATTAATTAATTTAATTTTTAGAATTTTAAATATGTCTTCTCGTGGATGTTTGAACAATCCAAACGTATTGTGCAACATATGTGGGTGCTTTGTTGTGCATAAGCAACGACAAGAAATAATCGTATTCATGAAAAATGCATATCTTACCTACTTTGGAGTGAAAATAGGTGATTTAGATAAACCATGGGCGCCACGTAAAGTATGTTAAAATTGTGTTGAAGGTTTAAGACTGTGGAAATATGGTAAGAAAAAAGTTATGCCATTTGGAGTCCCTATGGTATGGAGGGAGCCTAAAAATCATGGTGATGACTGTTTGTTTTGCTCTGTGAAGATAGAGGGATATAATGCATAAAAAATAAACGAGGAATCATTTATCCCAAGATTCCATCTGACATGAGACCAGTGCCACATGGTCCTGAGGTTCCAGTCCCCATTCCGCCAGATGTGTTGCAGTCCGTGTCATCAGAATCTGACCGTGATTCATCGTCAGGTAACGGAAGTGATGTTTATCAACCTGAAGATATTAGTGATGTATCGGAGGTGTTTACCCAGAGTGAACTTATCTATCTGGTTAGGGATTTTAATTTACCAAGAGTCTGCTGAACTTTTAGAATCTAAGTTAAAATCAAAGAAGTTATTGAGCAAAGGGACATATTTTTCATGGCATAGGCAACGTGAACTAGAACTAGTTCATTTTTTTTCAGAGGAAGGCTCCTTGGTTTATTGTAATAATGTGTCTGCTTTAATTAACTATTTTGGCATTACCTATACAGCTACTGAATGGAGGCTGTTAATTGGTTTTTCAAAACAAGTCTCAAAGGAGTTTTACTTCATAATGGAAATGTATTTTCATCAATTCCTGTGACTCACTCTGTTCATCTTAAGGAAACTTATGAAAATTTGCAGATACTTCTAGAGAAAGTTCATTGTAAAGATCATGGTTGGTTGGTTTGTGGAGACTTCAAAGTCATTGCTTTGTTGCTTGGTCAATGTTATATATATGTATGTTTATATGCTGCCTTTATTGAATATATATATTATATATTATGTTACTTCTTACCAAAGTCAGAAAGTGTTTAGGCTTGTGTAAACACGAAATGTGTTAGGCACGTTGTAACCAAGAACAGAGAATAAAAGCCCAGCCAGACCGACCATGTGCTTGTCATTCTCCCATTAAATAACGCAAGATACTACACTGGCGACGAGGATGGGATTCACAAAGTGTTGGTGAAGTCCTTGAAGAGAGGATAGTGACCACTGAAGGGAAGGCTACTCTGAACCTGGAGAATTTAAGTGAAGAGAGCAACCATGGCTGGCGTCAGTGGATACATCGGACGAGTGGGGGGAGTATGATGCAGACAAGGAAGATTTCACATCATATTGTGAGAGAATGGACTTCTTCTTTCTGGCAAATGAATTAATGGACGACGGTGGGGGTGCTGAAAAGAGAAAAGTCCTTGAAGAGAAAAGGAAAGCAATCTTTTTGACAGAGGTAGGAGCTAATGTTTATTCTACTCTGGTCAATCTGCTTACTCCAGACAAACCCAAGGACTCCTCACTGATTCAGATTACCAAGATTCTGAAGCAACATTTTGATCCTGCTCCACTTGGGATCGCTGAAAGTTACAGATTTGGCACCAGAGATAGAGGTAAAGATGAATCAGTAAGTAATTATATAGTAGCTTTGAAGAAGTTATCCTTTCACTGTAACTTTGCACAGTCCTTGAACCGAGCTCTAAGAGACAGGTTTGTAATAGGCCTGAATTATGAGAAAATACAGAATAAGTTAATGAACACCACTAACTTAACTTTTGAAAGTGCATGTCAGATAGCTACAAGCATGGAATTGGCCGAGAAAAACACCAGAGAATTTGTTCCCAATGCTGGTAGTGAAACAGTTGGCAGTAGTGGCTCAGTGTGTAAAGTAACTGTAGCTAAAAGGAATAAGTATACCACAAAACAAGGAACACATGCTGATTTAAAATGTAAGAGGTGCCGAGGGAAACATGAAAGCTTTCAGTGTAAGTTCAAGAATTCAAAATGTTACAATTGTCAACGTTTTGGACATATTGCTCTTGCCTGTAGAAGTGATAAATGTAGAGTATATGCCGTTGAAGATGGAGAGAAGGAAATGAAAAACAGTATTCATGAGAGTGTTAGTAATTTTGGATCTGATAATGATGAGAGTGCCCATGTGTTTACTATTTACACCAGTCATGAAGAGAAAGTTAAACATAGGTATAATGTGGACTTGTGCATTAATGACACAACTGTAACCATGGAAGTGGATACTGCAGCTGATTTCTCCATAATGAGTAAAGATATGTATGAGAAACTATTTGCGCATGTGCCTTTAGAAGACTCAGGTGTCAAGTTGAGAACTTATACTGGAGAGATTTTGAACACAGAAGGTAAATTAGCGTGTGAGGTAAAGTACAAAAATCAGAATTTAAAGTTGCCATTAATTATAGCTAGTTATGTGAATAGACCAACTTTGTTAGGTAAGAACTGGTTGTGTGAACTTGAGATGGACTGGAAGGAGATATTTAGTGTTAGAATGTGTAACAGTATTCCAGGTCTTGAGAAATTGCTTGAAAAATACAAGATTTTATTTGTAAAGGGACAGGATGGTATAAAGGGTTATGAAGCTCATATCACCATTGACAAAGATGTTACACCCATATATGCTAAGTCCAGACCTGTTCCTTATGCATTGAAAGGTGAGGTTGAGAAGGAATTAGACAGACTTGTGAGTGAGGGAATTATTGTGAAAACCGCCAGGAGCAATTGGGCTGCTCCAATAGTAATTGTACCTAAAGTTGATAAATCTGTTTGACTATGTGGTGATTATAAAGTTACCATTAACCAAGCTGTTGAGGATGAGCAATATCCCTTACCCACATCTCAAGATTTGTTTGCTGCACTAACAGGTGGAACCATTTTCACTAAGTTAGACTTGTCCTAAGCATATGCTCAGGTCTCTGTTGATGCTGAAAGTCAACAGTACCTTACCATCAACACTCATAAAGGATTGTATAAGTTCAAAAGGTTGCCTTATGGTGTTAAAAGTGCACCAAAGTTATTTCAGTGCATCATGGACAAAATTCTTGTGGGTCTTCCCAATGTGTTATGTTTTCAGGATGATGTCCTTATTGTTGACAGTGACATCCAGAACCATGTCAAAACCCTAGCCACAGTATTCGAAAGATTGTTGGCACACAATGTCAGGCTCAACAAGAGCAAATGTTCATTCCTAGCTAAAGAAGTAACTTATCTTGGCTACAAAGTGAATGCAGAAGGGCTGAGACCTGTAGAAGATAAAGTAGGAGCCATAGTAAATTTACCTGCTCCAAAAAATGTCAGTGAATTGAAAGCTTTCCTAGGTATGATACAGTATTATTCAAGGTTCTTGAGTGGACTTTCATCAGTTTTAGCCCCTCTGCATGAACTATTAAAGAAAGGGATACCATGGAAATGGAACAGTGCAACTCAGAAGTCATTTGAAGATTGTAAAGCTGCTCTGTCTAGTACTGATGTTTTGGTCCACTATGATACCAGTAGAACACTAAAGCTTGCTTGTGATGCATCGGGCTATGGATTAGGTGCTGTCATAAGTCACATAATGGATAACGGTGAAGAAAGACCCATTGCATATGCCTCGAGAACTCTTACCCAAAGCGAGAAAAATTATGCACAAATAGAGAAAGAGGCTTTGTCTATCATATTTGGAGTAAAGAAATTTCACCAGTATCTCTATGGGAGGAATTTTGTTTTAATAACTGATCACAAGCCTCTCTTGGCAATTTTGGGTCCTAAATCACCTGTTCCTACACTTGCTGCAGCAAGAATGCAGAGATGGGCTTTGATATTGTCGGCATATGACTATGAGATAGAGTACAGACGTTCAGATGATCATTCCAATGCAGATGCTTTGTCAAGGTTGCCATGTAGTGATGTAGTGGATCAAATGATGGAGTAGAGCCTAAGGTTTATGCTGTAACCATGATAGCAGAAGATTTTCCAGTCACCTCCGGAATGATTGCTCATGAAACTAGGAAAGATGTTGTATTAGGAAGAGTCCTGGAGTATACACTAAATGGATGGCCAGAGATTTGTCCATCCTTAGACTTTCAACCGTATCATTTAAGGAGTTGTCAATTATTAGTAGAACAGGGATGTGTGTTGTGGGGTATGAGAGTGTTAATTCCAGTGTTTTAGAGGGCAAATTTTGAATGAACTGCATTTTGAACATCCAGGTATATGTGCTATGGAAGCACTGGCCAGAAGTTTTGTGTGGTGGCCTAAACTGGATGGTGAAATAGAAATGATGGTACGTGAGTGCTCTGTTTGTCAGAATGTTAGGAGTATGCCACCCAGCACACCTTTGAAAACCTGGAAATGGCCTACCCGTCCCTTCCAAAGAGTACACATTGACTTCTGTGATAAGGGAACAGACAAATTTCTTTATTAATTGATAGTCATTCAAAGTGGATTGATGTTAAGCACATGTACAGTACTAATGCTGGTAGCACCATTGATGAATTAAGATTAATGTTTGCCGAACATGGAATACCAGAAGAGGTAGTTTCTGACAATGGTCCTCTATTCCAATCATCAGAGTTTAAAAACTTCATGAGATTCAACGGTGTAAAGCATGTACTGACCCCACCCTATCATCCTGCCTCTAATGGTGCAGCTGAGAGATCAGTTAGAATTGTAAAGGAAGCACTTTCCAAGCAGGTAATTCAAGGAACTGTAGGAAAATCAATGAAACACAGACTAGCAAATTTCTTCCTCAGATACAGAACCACGCCACATAGTGTGACAGGATGTACTCCTGCAGAGTTAATGGTGAAGAGACAGTTGAGAACAAGATTAAGTTTAGTTAAGCCAAGTCTGTTTGAAGCTGTAGAGAAGAAACAAGCTCAACAAAAAATGTATCATGATAAGAGTTCCAGTGAAAGAGTGTTCAAGGTAAATAATAGGGTGAGAGTTAGGAACATGGCTTAAGGTTATGGTACTGTACATGCAAAGTGGATAACTGGTGTCATTGACAAGGTATGTGGATCCAGGACATATTTAGTGAAATGTGGTAACTCTTTGAGATATGTTCATGTGGATCACATCATTCAGGCACATGACGAGATGAATGTAGCACCAGGACATGATGATAAACTTGACACAGTTTCAGATGATCATCATCATGATGATGTCAAAGATTATGTTTCCCAGCATCCACTCACTGTGTCAACTGATTGTAGTGATGATATGTCTGTCACTGATAATGCACAGAGTGCAAGTGAAACCCCTGTAAAACTTGATGGAGGGAATAGTCCTAGAAGATCAAACAGAGTTAGGAGACCTGTAATTAAATTAGACCTCTAATTATCTGAATTGTGAACAGGTCCTTTCAAAACTGTTTAGTTAGGAAGTTATATTTGTTGTGTTCTATTCCCTTCTTCCCTGCCATATGTAATTCTGTAAGTTTTGTTTATTTAGGATTTGTAGCAGCCATGCTCTCTTTTGAAAGGGAGAAATAGTGTTTAATATATATGTATGTTTATATGCTGCCTTTATTGAATATATATATTATATATTATGTTACTTCTTACCAAAGTCAGAAAGTGTTTAGGGTTGTGTAAAAACGAAATGTGTTAGGCACGTTGTAACCAAGAACAGAGAATAAACGCCCAGCCAGACAGACTATGTGACTCGTCATTCTCCCATTAAATAACGCAAGATACTACAGTCAACAGAGTGGATACACGAAAATGCCATGTTTTTTTGTGCGAGTGGGACAGCAGAGCAAGACGTGAACATTGGGACAAAAAACACTGGCCACCTAGACAGGCTCTTGTGCCAGGTTCAAAAAATATTCTACATGAACCATTGATTGACCCCAAGAAAGTGCTGTTCCCTCCTCTGCATATTAAATTGGGGTTAATGAAACAATTTGTAAAAGCCCTAGATAAGGAAAGTGATTGTTTCAGGTACATCTGCAGGGAATTTCCATCGGTCACATATGAAAAAAAATTAAAGCTGGCATTTTCGTGGGCCCTCAAATCCGAACCAGTGTGAGAAAGAAGCATGGAATAGTTTCAATAATGTTGTGTATGTTTTTTTAGGCAATCGAAAAGATCTAAACTATCAAAACATTGTTGAAGGTATGTTGAATAACTTTAAAAACATGGGTTGCAATATGAGTGTAAAAGTGCATTTATTACTTTCCCACCTTGAGTATTTTCCTGAAAATTTAGGTAGTTTAGGCGAACAGCAAGGTGAAAGATTTCACCAGGACATTAAGGAAATGAAAGAGGTATCAAGGAAGGTGGAATGTGAACATGATGGCACACTACTGCTGGATGCTGAAGACAAATAGCCTTAATCACAATAATCTTTAGGTTTAGATAACTTTGAAGCCTACTAAATTGTCTTATTTGTATTATCTTATCATATTTGTTTAAGTTATATTATCTTGTCTTATTGGTAATAAAATGTGACGTACTAGAGCAAAACAAATTTATTTTGAAATCCTTGATAAAAAAACGAATCAGAATCACGTCTCAGTTTTAAAACATTCAACTTTTCTTTAAATGCAGACCGGTGGAAAATCAATCATACACTTGGCCCATACATCATAAATAAGCACACCCACACCTTCCTTCCAGCCTGGTATATATGATGTTCAAAATGCTCAGAATAGGGAGATATAAATGTTTCACTTGAGTCCCTTGGGGTTGTTTACCAATGATAACCTCTCAGACGAAGACTTAAAACTACGTAAAATCAATTAAATTCAATTGTGTCGCTATTATCCATTTCCGCCTGTTATATATGGGGTTTAAAATGCGCAGAATAGGGAGATCTATATGTTTATAGAATTAGGGCGCGCTATGTCCTAAAGTAAAATATATGTATACCTAAGGGTAACACTCACAATATCCTGACATAAAAACATAAGAACATAAGAAAATAAGGAGTCTGCAATAGGCCGGATGGCCTGTGCATGGCAGCTCCTGTCCAGAGTTACTACCACTCTCTATCATCCATGAATCTATCTAGCCTCCTTTTAAAACTTTCCAGCGTTCCAGCACTAGTAACAAAGTTGCTAAGCTTGTTCCACTCGTCCACCACCCTATTTGTGAACCAGTTCCTTCCTATCTCCCTCCTAAATCTAAACTTATCTTAAATCCGTTGCTTCGAGTCCTATCCTGCTCGGATATTATAAGAACTTTATTTATATCGCCTTTATTGATTCCTTTCACCCACTTAAATACTTCTATTATATCTCCCCGCACTCTTCGTCGTTCTAGGGAATGCAAGTTTAGTTTCTTTAACCTATCTTGATATGGAAGGTTTCTAAGCCCCGGAATCATTTTCGTCATTCTTCGCTGCACCGACTCCAGTGAATTGATATCCATTCTACAAGGGCACCAGAACTGAACCGCATAATCGAGGTGCGGCCTGACTAGCGCAAGACATAGTTGCAATAAGACCTCTGCACTCTTATTACTTACACTTCTAGATATAAAACCTAATACTCTGTTTGCCTTATTTCGAACATTAACGCACTGTTTTCTAGGCCGTAGGTCCGGGCTTACAAGTACCCCTAAGTCTCTTTCACAAGTCGACTTCTCTAGGTTGATGTTGTTAAGGCTGTATACATTGATAGTATTTGTTCTTCCAATATTAAGTACGCTGCACTTGCTGGTGTTGAATTTCATTTGCCATTTTTTTACCACTCCTGCAGTGTATTTAAATCCTCCTGTAGTGCATTTGCATCCTGCCCTGAAATAATCTGCCGCCCTCTTTTGGTGTCATCTGCAAACTTGCTTATGTCACTGCTGATCCCAGTACCTAAATCGTTTATGTAGATTATGAACAAGAGTGGGCCCTTAAAGTAATTATCACTAAACTGTATTAATATAATATCATCCACACAACACCCTTTCCTTAGGGTAACACTCACTTAACTGTATTAAAATAATATGATTTAAGCGATGCCAAACGTATAAGCACGTACGTGTCAGGAATGCATGTCCATCATCTAAGCAGAACTGAGTTCAACTGAGGCTGACTGAGGAGAAACGCCAACAGACCGACCACTCTCCCCTGCTGTCCAAATGAGTCATACGTCTGGCACTTCATTTTTACCTCACGCTTCACTTTTAACTGCTACACCAGATTTCATTGATCCCCCTTTCAATAGAGAAGCAATCCCGGAACCACTGATGTTGGTAAGTAGTGATGTAACCATTAGGAAGTGGTGGCCACGGTTCCGCTAATCCGCTAACCGCTAATTTGCGAAGCTAACTTTCTCGTTAGCGGATTAGAGTTTTCTCTAACTTTGGAAACCATAAGCGGACCAATTAGCTTCCTCTAAATTTAGTTCCGCTAACTTTAAGTCCTCTAACAAAATTTATACATGTTTGTTCCTGTCTGTTGTAAGCGTGTGACGCCGCGACACCTGTCTCCAACAGCCAGTCAGACATGCTTGGCTGACTGCGTGTTAGTACGTGCAAAGATATCTTGAGGGCCAAGAGAGCCACCCTGTCAGATGGCACCTTTGAGAGGCTGATGTTTATGAAGGGCAACCAGCATTACGCCGAGGCGATGAAGGCCCAGCCACTGCAGCCGGAGTGAATGGAATTTTTCGATTATTAAAGTTTAATATTTTTTTTTTACAGTAAATAAAGACTGGCAGTGTATATTGAATGAATCATAGAATGTAATTGTAAACTAATGTATAATTTCATTTCTCATTTATTTGTTAATTTAATTAGGATTTTTTGTGTCAATATATTTGGTTATGCTAAGTACTGCATAAGTTCATAACCAGGATGTCATCCAAGGTGTGCGCCAAACAAAATTTTCTAAAAACTTACTTTTCATTAAAGTTTAGAGTTTTCTGTTTATTTACATGACTAAGACCAACAATAAGTTATATAAAAATGCACTGGTATAATGACTAAGACCAACAATAAGTTGTATAAAAATGTACTGGTATAATGTGTATGTGGTTGGTATTGCATATTTACATGAATAATGAATAAGGCCGATAGGTTGTATGAGAATTCAAATTAATTATTTGTGAAATTGTGTACAGTGTACACCTTGATAAGTTGATCGTCATTTGATCTTGGCATGATGCTATTTGCTACCTATGCTATACAGTGCTATAGTTTTTGGATTCGTTTAATACTTTCTGTCTTTTCATAGAGTAAATAAAGATTATAAAGTGTATGTTGAAACTGAATGTTAACTAATGTTTAATTTCATTTGTTCATTTAATTATTTGAGTACACCTTGACCATCATCTGATCTTGGCTTGCTATACCTTTTTGGAAAGCTCTATGTCTAAGCTACAGGGCCGGATTCAGGAGTGGGCAAAGTGGGCAGCTGCCCAGGGGCCTCCACAATCTGGGGGCCTCCACATATTACAATATTTTATTTATTTGTTTATTCATTTGGATTATTTTTATTTTCATTCTTTAAAATTCATGGGAATTTGTACACTATCAATAAATATACAGTTAATTAATAATTTCTCAATGTTCTAATTTCCTCAATATAACTGCATATGGCTTCAAAATTCTCCAAAGAAGTGTTCAAATTTCAAAAATTTCCCGGGGGGCTTACAGCGCCCCCCGGAACTCCCAGATGTTTAGGCTCGCTTCACTCGCCACCCCACCCTCTTGGGTAGATATAATGAGGGGGGCCTCCACAAAGAGGCTGCCCATGGGCCTCCACAGGTCTAAATCCGGCACTGTCTCTAGGTCTGCTAGCGTCTGTTAGCGGTTAGCGTTAGCTTCCGCTATTTTTTAGCTGTTTAGCGGTTTAGCGTTAGCGAAGTTAACTTTTTATTTAGCGGATTAGCGGTTAGCGAAGCTAACTTTTCGTTTAGCTGTGCCCACCACTGCCATTAGGCCACTATACGAGCATGTTGTAATTATTGCATCACAGTTTGTATATATATATATATATATATATATATATATATATATATATATATATATATATATATATATATATATATATATATATATATATATATATATATATATATATATATTAAACAAGTGGACGATAAAAATAATAAGGTTTATAGCAGAAAATGCATTTTATTCCTTTTTTTTCGTTGTGCCTTTTCATGCTAAAAGGAATTTCCGGAGCAGGGAGGTTTTACATATTTTTTTTTTATTTCATTCCCCTCTTTCTTTTTCCATTTTTTAAAGCTTCTTCTATATTTCGTTTTATTTTACCTCACTATATTTAATGTGGTAGCATATCGCCTTTTGACATTGAGACTCAGAGAGTTGACGAATATTTCTGTGTTTTTTACTTTTCATATTTTTACATCAGAATGAAAACGAAAATATACATTTCGTCTATGTCCCACCTTTTCAAGTCACTGTAACTTAAGCGACAATATCTCTTTTCCCCATACAGAAACTGTGGTTCTTGCACGTGTGGCCCTCACTGCAACAAGAGATGCGGACACAAGAAGTTCTCGCTGCTGTTCTCCAACCTATTCTCCAACTGATCTCTGACATCTCCACGGATGAGTACGAGAACATCGTCCTCCCTCACTTCAGGTAAGGTTTCGGACACTTATAAGCCCGGAAGATGACAAGGTGGGAGGAATAAGCCGCTCTGATACAGAAAATGGGAGCATATTAACTTTCCTTTCAATATTCCTCCATTCCATTGTATCTTTGGGCGTCAAGAGAGGGAGATTTGGGTGAAATCCTTACGAAATAACGGTGAAAAGGTTGGTATAATGTAACAGAAATTCAAACTGATGAGCAGGGAAAAATCAAAGGTTTCCTGAAAGAGAGGGACACGAACCCACTAAGAAGACGGTAAACAAGACCTTTACTGCATGTGATCTTTCGCTTCCTCTTTATAAACTTGAAGTCGACAGCGGCAAAAAATATAATGACGGTTATTTGTCTTGCCTCTAAATATATTTCCACGCTGGTTGGTTGTTATGATTGTAGCTTCTGTTTATTACGATGCAAATAGGCAAATAGATCAGTTGACAAACATAAATACATACATATATACATACATACATACATACATACATATATACATACATACATACATACATACATACATACATACAGACAGACAGACTACTACTCCATTGCTGTCTCTCGGAATAGAGTATGACGATCATCCAGGTATGAGTCACTAATATGAGTTATTAGGGGATGTCACCTTCGTTGGTGAGCTCTGGGGTGACTAGAGAGGCCGATACAGGACTGGCGGTGTCGTCCACAGAATGTTGCACGTGTGGAGGGCTACATCTAGTGCGGGAGGGGCGGCAGCAATGTCTTTCAGGCGTTGACGCTTGTCTGCCTCAGTATGCATTCGGGCTAACTCGAAAGTATTGACACCTTCTCGTTTGATGGTCCTCCAAGCGTTACGGTGTGGCGTAATCGTCTCGCAGGTGAGAGGGTCGATTTGGAACTTCAGGTTTGTCTTAAGACTATCCTTATATCTTTTCAGTTGCCCGCCAGCATTATGTTTACTATTTGTTAGGTGACTGTAAAGTAGCTGCTTTGGCATGTGTTGGTCACACAATATATATATATATATATATATATATATATATATATATATATATATATATATATATATATATATATATATATATATATATATATATATATATATTTATTTATTTATATGTATATTAGTTCTTGAATTGATAAGTGGCAGGGCTGAAGTAAACACTTTGTTGGTTGTGTTTTATTGTAGAAAATATAGTTTCATAGGTAATGAGTTCAGTTGAGAATATATTGTACCTTCTCTACTAAGGGAAGTGTCTTAGTGCACTTGGGAGAACACTTAAGTGAGGTGTTCACTGGATAACAAGTGATATGAGAGTCTCTCCCTCTCCCCAGGGAGAGAGGGCGGACAGGCAGGCCTGGAGAGGAAACGCGTCAGATGTGTTGTTGCTGAGATGAGCTGACCCCAGCCTGACCTCCCTAGCTCCCTGAAGGAAATGTCAACTCACCAATTCATACATGCACATAGTTGAATGACTTGCTGAATAATTTGGTATTATACAGTACATTTGGGTAAATATTTATATAACACAAATGATGCTGTTACAGGCAGTCTACTGTCGTCCATGCCGGTAATATGGCCAGTCCAACGTAGTTGTTCATGGATAATGGTAGCGTCAATGCACCTACAGTTGGTGTCAGCAAAAATACTGGCATTTGTTATCTTGTCTTCCCAGCGAACTCGGAGGATGGAACGTAGACTATGTTGGTGAAAGTTTTCAAGTGCCTTGAGGTGCCTCCTGTATGTGAACCATGTCTCGCTGCAGTATAGCAGGGTGGGGAGGACAACTGCTCGATATACGTGTAACTTTGTAGATAATTTCAGCTCCCTACAGCTGAACACACGGGTAGAGAGTCTGCCAAAGGCTTGAGATGCACATCTGATTCGATATTGAATCTCTTCAACGATATCCTCGTTCGTGGACAGGTGGGAGACGAGATACTGAAAGTAGGTAACATTAGAGAGAGTAGTACCGTTAAGCTGGATGGATG
>NW_024722227.1:17492715-17516439 GCF_018991925.1 Homarus americanus | reverse complement strand
TCGATACTTCGTTCAGTTGGAAAGGACACCAAGGAGAGAGAAAAAAAAAAAAAAAAAAAAAAAAAAAAAAAAAAAAAAAAAAAAAAAAAAAAAAAAAAAAAAAAAAAAAAAAAAAAAAAAAAAAAAAAAAAAAAAAAAAAAAAAAAAAAAAAAAAAAAAAAAAAAAAAAAAAAAAAAAAAAAAAAAAAAAAAAAAAAAAAAAAAAAAAAAAAAAAAAAAAAAAAAAAAAAAAAAAAAAAAAAAAAAAAAAAAAAAAAAAAAAAAAAAAAAAAAAAAAAAAAAAAAAAAAAAAAAAAAAAAAAAAAAAAAAAAAAAAAAAAAAAAAAAAAAAAAAAAAAAAAAAAAAAAAAAAAAAAAAAAAAAAAAAAAAAAAAAAAAAAAAAAAAAAAAAAAAAAAAAAAAAAAAAAAAAAAAAAAAAAAAAAAAAAAAAAAAAAAAAAAAAAAAAAAAAAAAAAAAAAAAAAAAAAAAAAAAAAAAAAAAAAAAAAAAAAAAAAAAAAAAAAAAAAAAAAAAAAAAAAAAAAAAAAAAAAAAAAAAAAAAAAAAAAAAAAAAAAAAAAAAAAAAAAAAAAAAAAAAAAAAAAAAAAAAAAAAAAAAAAAAAAAAAAAAAAAAAAAAAAAAAAAAAAAAAAAAAAAAAAAAAAAAAAAAAAAAAAAAAAAAAAAAAAAAAAAAAAAAAAAAAAAAAAAAAAAAAAAAAAAAAAAAAAAAAAAAAAAAAAAAAAAAAAAAAAAAAAAAAAAAAAAAAAAAAAAAAAAAAAAAAAAAAAAAAAAAAAAAAAAAAAAAAAAAAAAAAAAAAAAAAAAAAAAAAAAAAAAAAAAAAAAAAAAAAAAAAAAAAAAAAAAAAAAAAAAAAAAAAAAAAAAAAAAAAAAAAAAAAAAAAAAAAAAAAAAAAAAAAAAAAAAAAAAAAAAAAAAAAAAAAAAAAAAAAAAAAAAAAAAAAAAAAAAAAAAAAAAAAAAAAAAAAAAAATATAGAGTGGATGGGTGGGGGTGGGGAATGTGAGGGGGGGATTGAAAAGGTAATTAGAGGTAGCTATGGGAGAAAGAGATTGAGGAGAAGGTGGGGAGAGGTAAGCTGGGGAGGGTGAGGGAGGGTGGCTGGGAGAGGGTGAGGAGAGGTGGGGGGAGGAAGGTGGTTGGGAGGGGTGAGGAGGGGTGGCTGGGAGGGTGGGGTGGGGAGAGGGTGTGGGGGAGGAGAGGTGGGGAGGTGGCTGGGGAGGGAGGGTGGGGGAGAGGTGGCTGGGAGAGGGTGTGGGGAGGTGGCGGGTGAGGGGTGGGGGGGAGAGGTGGGGCTGGAGAGTGTGGGGAAGGTGGGGAGGGTGGCTGGGAGAGAGAGTGGGGAGAGGTGGGCTGGGGAGGGGGGTGGGGAGGTGAGCTGGGGAGAGGTGGGGGGAGGGTGCTGGGGAGAGGTGGTGGGAGTGGCTGGGGGGTGGGAGAGGTGGGGAGAGTGGGGAGAGGTGGCTGGGGAGAGTGGGGGAGAGGTGGCTGGGGAGAGAGTGGGGGTGGCTGGTGAGTGAGGAGGTGGCTGGGAGAGAGGTGGGGGAGAGGTGGCTGGGGAGGGAGGTGGGGAGAGTGGCTGGAGAGAGTGGGGAGGGTGGCTGGGAGAGAGTGGGGGGGGGTGGCTGGGAGAGAGTGGGGGAGGGTGAAGCTGGGGAGGGGTGGGAGGGGTGGCTGGGGAGAGGTGGGGAGAGGTGGCTGGGTGAGAGGGTGGGGGGGTGGCTGGGGGGAGAGGTGGGGAGGGGGGAGTAGCTGGGAAGAGTGGGGAGGGTGGCTGGAGAGAGTAGGGAGAGGTGGTTTGGGGAGGGGCAGGGGGGAGGGGGAGGCAGGAAGAAAAAAAAAGGAAAAAGCTGGTAAAAGGAGAGAGTGGAAAGGAACAAAGGTGAAAGAAGGAGAAAAGAGGGGGGCCAGGAGGGAGGGGAGAGAGGAGGGACATCGGCACCAGCTCTGGTAATGAATGGAGTCAACATGTATTGTTTAAGAAGACACCTGATGGCAGCAAGTGAGTGGTGGTGGAGTTGGATGGATGGCCAAGACAGACAAGTTTCAGGGGGGCGTGGGAATGGGGACTAAAGCAGTGCAATAAAGCGTGTTGTGGAGGTGTGTGGGGAGGTGTGTGGTTGTAGTTAATGGCAAGGTAAGATTGAGTTGTTGGGTGTGTAGGGGGTGTGGTTGTGAGGGGGTGTGTAGGGGAAAGGTGGGTTTGTTGGGGTGTGTAGGAAAGGTGTGGTTGTGAGGGTGTGTAAGAGAGAAAGGTGTGGTTGTTGGGGTGTGAGGAAGGTGTGGTTGTGAGGGTGTGTGGGGAAGGTGTGGTTGTTGGGGTGTGTAGGGGAAAAGGTGTGGTTGTGAGGTGTGAAAGGTGTGGTTGTGGGGTGTGGGGAAGGTGTGGTTGTGGGTGTGTAGGAAAAAGGTGTGGTTGTGAGGTGTGTAAAGGAGAAAGAGTGTGGTTGTTAGGGTGTGTGAGAAGAGTGTGAATATGGGGGTATAGGGGAAAGGTGTGGTTGTTGGGGTGTGTAGGGGAAAGGTGTGGTTGTTGGGGTGTGTAGGGAGAAGGTGTGGTTGTGGGGGTGTGTAGGGGGAAAGGGTGTGGTTGTTGGGGTGTGTGGGGGAAAGGTGTGGTTGTTGGGGGGTGTGTAGGGAAGGTGTGGTTGTGAGGTGTGTGTAGGGAAAGGTGTGGTTGTTGGGGTGTGTGTGGGGAAAGGTGTGGTTTTTGAGGGTGTGAGGGGAGAGGGTGGTTGTGGGGGGTGTGGGGAAGGTGTGTGGTTGTTGGGGTGTGTGGGGAAAGGTGTGGTTGTATAGGGGTGTGTGAGAAAGAGTGTGGTTGTGTAAGGGTGTGTAGGGAAAAGAGTGTAGTTGTTAGGATGTAGGAAGAAAGGTGTGGTTGTAGAGGTGTGTAGGGAAAAGGTGTGGTTGTAGGTGTGTGTAAGAGAAAGGTGTGGTTTGTTGAGTGTGTAGAGAAGGTGTGGTTGTGTGAGGGTGTGTGGGGAAGGTGTGGTTGTTGGGGTGTGTGGGGAAAGGTGTGGTTTGAGGGTGTGTAGAGGGAAGGTGTGGTTGTGGGGTGTGTGAGGGAAAGGTGTGGTTGTAGTAAGAGGTGTGTAGGAAGAGGTGTGAGTTGTTAGGTGTGTAGGGAAGAGTGTGTGGTTGTGAGGTGTGTAGGAAAGAGTGTAGTTGTTAAGTGTGTGTAGAAGTGTATGAGAAAAGAGTGTGGTTGTAAAGTTGTGTAGGAAAAGAGTGTAGTTGTTGGAATGTGTAGGAAAAAGTGTGGTTGTAGAGGTGTGTAGGGAAAGAGTGTAGTTGTAGAAAGTGTGTAGGGAAAGAGTGTGGTTGTTAGGGTGTGGGGAAGAGTGTGGTTGTGAGTGTGTAAAAGAAGAATGTAGTTGGTAAGGTGTGTGAAAGAGTGTAGTTGTGTGTAGAAAGTGTAGTTGTATGAGATTTTATAGGGAAAAGTGTAGTTGTTAAGTGTGTAGAAAAAGTGTGGTTGTGAGAGTGTGAGAAAAGTGTGGATTTGTGGGATGTGTAAGAGTGTAGTTGTAGTAAAGTGTGTAGAGAAAAGTGGTTTATTAGGAGTGTGTAAAGAGAATGTGGTTGTGAGGTGTGTAAGGGAAAGAGGTGTGGTTGTTAGGTGTGTAGGGGAAAGGTGTGATTTGTGGGGGTGTGTGGGGGAAGGGTGTGGTTGTTAGGGGTGTGTAGGGGAAGGTGTGGTTGTTGGGTGTGTGGGGGGTGTGGTTGTGGGGTGTGTGGGGAAGGTGTGTGGTTGTGGGGTGGAAGGTAGGAGAGTGTGGATGTTGGGAAGTGTGGGGAAGGTGTGGTTGTTGGGGTGTATAGGGAGAAAGGTGTGGTTGTTGGGGTGTGTAGGGAAAGGTGTGTGAGGTGTGTAGAAAAGAGTGTAGTTGTTAGAGGTGTGTAGAGAAGAGTGTGTGTGAGGGTGTATAGGGAAAAGGTGTGGTTGTTGGGGTGTGTAGGGAAAGGTGTGGTTGTGGGGGTGTGTAGGGGAAGGTGTGGTTGTGGGGTGTGTGAGAAAGGTGTGGTTGTTGGGTGTTGTAGGGGAAAAGGTGTGGTTTGTTGGGGTGTGTAAAATAAGAGTGTGGGGGTGTGTGGGGAAAGGTGTGGTTGTGGGGTGTGTAAGAAAGTGTGGTTGTTAGGATGTGTAAGAATATTTTAAGGTGTGTAGGGAAAGAGTGTGATTGTGTAGAGGTGTGTGGGGAAAGTGTGGTTGTTAGAGGTGTGTAGGGGAAAGGTGTTGTTGTTGGGGTGTGTAGAGAAAAGTGTAGGTTGTTAGTGTGAGGGTGTGTAGGGAAAAGTGTGGTTGTAGTAAGTGTGTAAAAAAAATTTGTGAATGTAGAGGTGTAGAAAAGAGTGTGGTTGTTAGGGTGTGTAAAGAGAAAGGTGTTGTTGTGGAGTGTAAGAGAAAGTGTAGTTGTTAGAGTGTGTAAAGAGTATGATTGTAGTATGTGTGAGGGAAAAGGTGTGATTGTAAGTGTGTAGAAATTGTTTTAATTAGAAATGTGTTGTAATATAGGGGAAAAGGTGTGGTTGTTGAGGTGTGTAAGAGAAAGGTGTGGTTGTTGGGGTGTGTAAGAAAGTGTGGTTGTAGTGAGGGGTGTATGGGGAAAGGTGTAGTTGTTTAAGTGTAGGGAAAGGTGTGGTTGTTGGGGTGTGTAGGGAAAAGGTGTGGTTGTGAGAAAGTGTGTAAAGAGTGTAGTTGTTAGGGTGTGTAAGAGTGTTGTTATTGAGAGTGTGTAAGAAAAGAATTATAGTTGTTAGAGTGTGTAGGGAAAGAGTGTAGTTGTTAGAGTTATGGTTGTAGAAATTATGTAAGAAGTATGGTGTGTATGTAGAGAAAAGTGTGGTTGTAGTGAGGTGTGTAGGGAAAGGTGTGGTTGTTGGGGTGTGTAGGGAAAAGGTGTGGTTGTTAGGTGTGTAGGGAAAGGTGTGGTTGTGTGAGGTGTGTGTAGGGAAAGTGTGGTTGTTAGGGTGTGTAAGGTGTGGTTGTGAGGTGTGTAGGGAAAAGGTGTGGTTGTTGGAGTGTGTGAGAGTGTGGTGTGGGGGGTGTGTAGAAGGTGTGGTTGTGTGGGGTGTGTGGGGAAGGTGTGGTTGTTGGGTGTGGGGAAGGGTGTGGTTGTGTGGGGGTGTGTAGGGGAAGGTGTGGTTGTGTGTGGGTGTGTGGAAAGGTGTGGATTAGGAGGTGTAAAGGGAAAGATGTGGTTGTTGGGGTGTGTGAGGAGAAAAATTGTGGTTGTTGGGGTGTGTAGAAGGTGTGGTTGTGAGGTGTGTAGGGAAAGGTGTGGTTGTTGGGGTGTGTGAGGGAAAGGTGTGGTTGTGTGAGGTGTGTAGAAAGGTGTGGTTGTTGGGTGTGTAGAGAAGGGTGTGGTTGTGGGTGTGTGAGGGGAAGTGTGGTTGTGTGGGGGTGTGTAGGGAAAATGTGGTTGTTGAAGGTTGTGTAGAGAAAAGAGTGTGGTTGTTAGGGTGTGTGTAGAAAAGAGTGTGGATTTTAGAGTGTGTGAAAGAAAAATTATGTTTGAATTGTAAAGTGTGTGAAAAAATGGTAGTTGTTAGGATTTGTAGGGGTGTGGTTGTTATGTAGGGAAAGGTGTGGTTGTTGGGGTGTGTGGGGAAAGGTGTGGTTGTTGGGGTGTGTAGGGGAAGGTGTGGTTGTGGGGATGTGTAGGGAAAGGTGTGGTTGTTAGGGGTGTGTAGGGAAAGGTGTGGTTGTTGGGGTGTGTAGGGAAAAGAGTGTGGTTGTGAGGGTGTGTAGGGGAAAAGGTGTGGTTGTTGGGTGTGTAGGGAAAGAGTGTGTGGGGTGTGTAGTGGAAAAGGAATGTGGATTTGTATGAAAGTGTGTGAGAAAGAGTGTGGTTGTTAAGAGTGTGTAGGGAAAGATTGTGGTTGTAGGGGTGTGTAAGGGAAAGGTGTGGATTTGTGAGGTGTGTAAGGGAAAGTGTGTGGTTGTTGGGGTGTGTAGGGAAAGGTGTGTGTGGTTGTAGAGGGGTGTGTAGGGGAAAGGTGTGGTTGTGGGGGTGTGTAGGGAAGGTGTGGTTGTTGGGGTGTGAGAAAGGTGTGGTTGTGTGGGGTGTGTGTGGGAAAAGGTGTGGTTGTAGAAGTGTGTAAAGAGAAAGAGTGTGAAAGGTATTAGAAAAATGTGATTGTTGAGGTGTGTAAAAAAGTGATTTAGTAAGTGTGTAGAGAAAGAGTGTAGTTGTGAAGTGTGTAGAAAAAATGTGAATTGTTAAAGTGTGTAAAAAAATGTAGTTTATGGTGTATGAGAAAGGTGTGTAGTTGTTAGGTGTGTGGGGAAAGGTGTGGTTGTGTGAGGGGTGTGTAGGGGAAGGTGTGGTTGTTGGGGTGTGTAGGGGAAAGGTGTGGTTGTGTGAGGGGTGTGTAGGGAAAGGTGTGGTTGGGGTGTGTAGGGGAAAGGTGTGGTTTGTGAGGGTGTGTAGGGGAAAGGTGTGGTTGTTGGTGTGTAGGGAAAGGTGTGGTTGTTGGGGTGTGTGGGGGAAAGGTGTGGTTGTTGGGGGTGTGTGAGGAAAGGTGTGGTTGTTGGGTGTGTGAAGAGTGTGGTTGTGGGGTGTGTAGGGAAAAGGTGTGGTTGAGGGGTGTGTGGGAAAGGTGTGGTTGTTAGGAGGTGTAAGGGAAAAGGTGTGGTTGTAGGGGTGTGTAGGGGAAAGAGTGTGGTTGTGGGGGTGTGTAGGGGAAAGGTGTGTGGTTGTGGGGGTGTGTAGAGAAGGTGTGGTTGTGAGGGTGTGTGGGGGAAGGGTGTGGTTGTTGGGGTGTGTAGGGAAAGGTGTGGTTGTTGGGGGTGTGTAGGGGAAGTGTGGTTGTTTAGGGTGTGAGAAGGTGTGGTTGTTGGGGTGTGTGAGAGAAGTGTGGTTGTAGTAGAGGTGTGTAAGAGTGTGGTTGTTAAGGTGTGTAAGAAGTGTTGTTTATAGTAAAGTGTGTATAGGGAAAGAGTGTAGTTGTTAGAGGTGTAGGGAAAGGTGTGGTTGTTGGGGTGTGTAAAGGTGTGTGTTGTAGTGAGGTGTGTAAAGAGAGTGTGGTTGTTGGGGTGTGTAGGGAAAGGTGTGGTTGTTGAGGTGTGTAGGAAAGAGTGTGTTTGTTGGGGTGTGTGGGGGAAAGGTGTGGTTGTGAGGGTGTGTAGGGGAAGGTGTGGTTGTTGGGGTGTGTGGGGAGAAAGGTGTGGTTGTTGGGGTGTGTAGGGAGAAAGGTGTGGTTGTGAGGGTGTGTGGGGGAAGGTGTGGTTGTTTGGGGTGTGTAGGGTGTGGTTGTTAGGGGTGTGTAGGGAAAGGTGTGGTTGTTGGGGTGTGTGGGGAAAGGTGTGGTTGTGGGGAGTGTAAGGAGTGTGGTTGTTGGGGGTGTATGGGAAGAGTGTTAGTTGTAAGGGTGTGTAAGGTGGTTGTTAGGGTGTGTAGGGAAAAGTGTGGTTGTGATGAATGTGTAGGGAAAGGTGTGGTTGTTAGGGGTGTGTGAGAAGAGTGTGGTTGTTGGGTGTGTAGGGAAAGAGTGTGGTTATGTGAGGTGTAGGGAAAAGTGTGGTTGTTAGGGTGTGTAGAGAAGGTGTGGTTGTAGGGGTGTGTAGAGAAGGTGTAGTTGTTAAGTGTGTAGGGAAGGTGTAGTTTTTAGAGTTATGTAGAAAGGTGTGGTTGTAAGTGTGTATGGGAAAATGTTAATTGAGAGTGTAAGGAAAGAGTGTAGTTGTTGAGGTGTGTAGAAAAGTGTGGTTGTTGAAGGGTGTGTAGGGGAAAGAGTGTGGTTGTAGTGAGGTGTGGGGAAAGGTGTGGTTGTTGGGGTGTGTGGGAAAGGTGTGGTTGTGTGGGTGTGTGGGAAGGTGTGGTTGTGAGGGGTGTGTGGGGAAAGGTGTAGTTGTTGGGGTGTGTATGAGGAAAGTGTTGTAGTGAAAGTGTGTAGGGAAAGGTTTGGTTGTGAGGTGTGTAGGGAAAGTGTGGTTGTAGTGAGGTGTGTAGGGAAAGAGTGTGGTTGTTAGGGGTGTGTAGGGAAAGGTGTGGTTGTAATTAATGTAGTTGTAAGTGTGTAGAAAGAATGTGTGGTTGTTAGGGTGTGTAGAAAGGTGTGGTTGTTAGGGTGTGTAGGGAAAGGGTGTGGTTGTTGAGGTGTGTAGGGAAAGGTGTGTGTTGTGGGGTGTGTAGGGAAGGTGTGTTTGTTGGGGTGTGTAGAAGGTGTGGTTGTTGGGGTGTGTGGGGAAAGGTGTGGTTGTTAGGTGTGTAGGGAAAGGTGTGGTTTTTGGGGTGTGTAGGGAAAGGTGTAGTTGTTGGGGTGTGTAGGAAGGGGGTTGTAGTAGTTGATCTTCTTACCTATAGTATACAGAAGAACCTATCCATTACACAGTCTCTGTACACTATCGACGCCATTTCAACCACCACTTTACAGTATATTACATTTAGGTATCTTCTCATATTCTTCCTCTCCTTTGGGATAAATTAACTTTGGAATATTTTAGTATTTGATGGGCAAGAATGAGAGGTTATGGCACGTTCTGGGTACCTGGATAAGAATGGTAGCATTGAAGGTGACTCGATTTTCTTGCTTTTAGGAGAGAGAATGTGAGTGGTTGTGTTGGGAGCCTTGGCATTCATGAGCTGTTCGGAGAATATGTAAAGTGTGTGACCTTATATGGTGAGGGGAGGAAGGCTGTGTGTGTGTTGTAAACAAAACAGGATAAATTTGACTCAAACGGAAATACTGTCCTTAATGCATCACGTGAAGATTAGTCCCCTTATCGCTACCTGGGGAAGGAGGTGGGGTAGGTTAAGGTGTTTAATAATCAGATGAAATAAGATCGGGTACTTAATTTAGTTGATAGATGGCGGTGAGGTAGACCAAGAAATAAAGACTGGTAATATGAAACGTTAAGAGCAATCATTGGACAGTTTCTCATCATGTTGTTTGTTTATAAGTGTCCGTCAGGTCTGGCGTCTGGGGGGTCTGCAATGGCCAACGCTGGGAGAGCCATTGTCAAGGCACCTATGTGGACAAAAATTGAAAACTTGCACATGGAGACAGGTCTCGCATCTCTCCAAACCAGAGCGGAACGATGCTGGCTTGGCAACAGAACTGATTACCAGGGCTCAGGAGGGTGACATCAAGAATGGACTCTTAGAGCACTGAACCTTTAAGATATCTTTAACAAAACATGCTTACAGTGCAGCTGACGCTATCGACAAATTGAAAAACACAATCCTCAGCAAAGGACCTGATACAATGAGTCCAGACTAGCACCGTGGGAGTCCCGCCAGCAGTCTTCAACATTCTACAAACTGGGACAAGAAAGGCTGACTGTCACCCGAGCTCCGACAGACAGCAGAGAAACATGAAGGCACTAACACCTCACAATAGTGCAGTGTATTACACAGACGGCTCTGAGTAAAGACCACTAGTACGAAGGCAGGAGCAGCCTTCACTATAGAAGGAGGTAACACGTTCCTTTGGAGAGACTCCAGATGGATGCTCTACTTTGCAAGTTGAGCTAGCTGCCATACGGAGCCTAAGACACGCTTCCATAAACAGTCAACAAGGCGTTGTAATAGACACACTTCGTGTGCTATTGAAGCACTACAATGCAGAAAGCCTAGAGACAACATTCATCTCATAACATCCGCTGTTGGCCTACTGCAAGGGTTAAAACTACAAGATCGGCAAGTTATCATTAACTGGGTGCCCAGTCATATCGGAATCCCAGGAATTAACGAGCTGATGATGCTGCCAAGGCTGCGTTAGGACAGCGAAACATTGAGATGAACATCCGCTCAGTCAGGAGCAGATAAAGGCCAACAATAACACGAGCCCAGTAAGAAGCATAGAAGATTAACACCAGTATCACGATCGGCCAGGTGGTACTATCTGGTCACGAGTTATGAGAGACCACCACTCGAGAAGGATATAACAAGAAAGAAGTCAACACCACTGAGACTGGGATACCCATGCATTTGGGAATGTATCGGCACAAGCAGAGCAGCGCATGTGCAAGACCTGACAGCGGAACAAACACACTGCAGCACTACCTCATGAGAGGCCCTGGAACACAATTAGCTAGGAGAAACATACAACCACCTATCACAGCAGAAGGTTGCCAGAAGCTAACACCAACTACTCTCAAGAAACCCTACAGTTTCTTACCGAGCATCACCATTAGTGGTGGAGATGTGCATTTAACAAGACGCTGGTGGTTTTATCCAACAGTGGGTGGACCAGCATTTTAGCTTAAGGTCCACGTAGGTAATATTCTACAAATCAATTAAAAAAAAAAAAAAAAATGCAATGGCCTGCATAGGTCTACACCAGTTATTGTGAGTTACAGTAAAGTGGTGGATTGGTGGTGACCAACACACCGAGTTTTTGAGAGAATTTAGTGTACGTATAAGATTTTCCTCGCGATATCTATTGCTACTGTTGACTGGAAGACTCAAGGAACCAGAGAGTTGCACTGTAGCTCAAAACTCGGCTCCAGGACGAGACAAGTTGGTAAAATTGCAGATTACAGCAACCAAAGAATCTGATGAGAATAAGAGTGTTCTTATTTTTTAGGTTTTTGATGCGATTGGTTCAAGTCTGACATTCGTTTTTATCGGAACTCACTCATTTTTAATTTAGCCCCCTTCAAAATAGTTCTATATACTGTGTGTTCTGAATTCAGTACTTATACAATATAACCAAACTAAACCTTACCTAACCCCCTAGTAGGGGCTCCACCCCGACCCAAACACTATGCAATAACCCTAGAGTCGCGTGGTCAGCCTCCACGAGAATATAAATAGCTTTTACAGTGTTTCTTACCTTACTCCGAGTCTGAGTCAGGGACCAGAATGCGTCGTGGGTTCCTCTGTTCTCTAAAGTTTCCTTACTTTTAGAATGAATTAATACAATAATCTTCCAATAATCGAATTCCCACCTGGCACATAATGGTTCCATGTTGCAACTGATTAAAAATGTCCCGCATCCTACCACCCACGCCGAATATTGAACGCTAATTGGTTGAATCAAATGTTGGGATTTTTACTGGATTTGGTTGGCTTCCCCATATATTTAGTGGCGCCCCCCTATAGTTGATTGATGCCCCCCTAGATTTGATTGGCTGGCACATGCACGGAGGTAAGCGAACGTACGAACACACACAATTTGAGCAACAGTGTAGGGGCAACAGGTACTCTGATTTTATTCTTTTTAAAATTCAATAACTTCCTTATTTATCAATTTGCGACAGAAATGTAATATAAGAAAATTATCATAGAAAAAATAGTTCTATCGATTGAGTGTAGTGAATTTCCGGAATTCTATGATTGCAGCAATATTACCATGTTCAGGTGATACAATTGCACAAATTTTACCGAGGAACTTGAGTTAAAGGTAATGTATGAGAGCAGCACTAACACCAGAAAGAGTTGGTAGACGGTAATTTTTCGTTAACCACCCATCACCTTTCTTCACATGAAAAATATTTTTTCGCTAGTTTTCTTGCTGTTTAAATGATTCTGACATTTATCTTTGGGGCAAATCACTTTTTTCTTTTCTTCTTTAGTTAGGTTGGGTTGGTAGGTTGGCTGGTTGGTTGGTTGGTTGGTTCCTTTGGTATGAGAATAAGTTAGGTTAGGTTAGATTAGGTTGGTTGGTTGTTTCCTTTTGGTATGAGAATAGGTTATTTTTGGTGTGTTTTACTCAAGTCTAACCTTCATTTTTGTGCAAATTAACGGTTTGTTAAAATTAAAATGGAGGAATATTAACCTATACCCCTTAGGTTAAGTTAGCTTAGCTTAGGTTACGTTACGTTTGGTTAGGTTAGGTTAGCACATGATTTCAGCGGACAGGCACATTCAAAATAATCACCAAAGAAAAATTTCCCTTTCGTATAGTGATACACCAAGAGATATTGAGACGAAATATTACCATCTTAATGCATGTCGTGGCATTACTGTCACCGAGCAGACCTGACACAGGCCACATCGTCCTGGATCTAGCAAAGGTGATGGCTACTATTTATTTTTTATTTTTACAAATTTTTTGAGGGGAGGGAGGGGGTGGGTGAGAGTACAGTGGGTCTGTTGTAAACAAGGGCAGACAATAATGAGCGGTGACACGGCAAATTTTTCGCAGGAGTATTTACGGTAAATAATCAATTTCTTCCCTTGCAAAGTATGAAGAGACGTCATTTTAGTGTCAAATGATCAGTTTTTCACCGTGTATTACCCTGCAATTTTCCTCATCTTTCATAGCCTGCCCACTACAGGTGATTTATGGTCGTAGATAGAGAAAAATACATATAATTGAAATAAAACTGTCGCCTCTTTTAAAATACTATAATGATAAGAATTTGTGTGGAAAATGAACGAAATCGAACAACACCTGATAGTTCCGAATTAAAAACTAAATTTATGATATTTCATTTATTGCCACAAAACTAATCTCGAGAATTTTATGTTTTTGCAATCAGTAGTTTTGACAATTCTAAGACACTTTTCTTCTGATATTTATGGCTCAAATTGCGTATAAGCGAGAATATTTAACATTTATTATTTATGGAAATTTACCTTTCACTTCTTGCCACAAAGCGAAACGCGAGAATTTTATAGTTGCAATCGGTAATTTTGACAATTCTAAGACACTTTTCTTCAATGGCAGTCCTGGCGCAAATTACGTTTAAGCGAGATATTTAAAATGTTATTATGTCTGTACGTGGTGGTACACACACCCAGAACATCGAACGACGTAGCAGTACACCGCAAAACATCGAACGACTGTGGAATTCCCCAGTTAGGTTAGGTTAGGTTGGTTAGGGTTTTGTTTTACCGATGGTTTTCGATGTGTTTGAACACTTTTTACCGTGATTTTAATAGCAAATCTCTAGATTCTGAAATGGGAGGGCAGCTAATCTCAGAAACAATTAATTTGCTTCGGAAATGAAGGTCAAATTCGTTCATAACACATCAAAAACCATCGGAAAAACATTGTTTCAACTTCGATTTCGTAGAGTGGCAACAAGTGAAATTTTACCCAATTTAAAACAAGAAATTATAAATAAACTGCAGAGGCCATGGCTATCCAACACAATCACTGGCTGTGAGGGGTGTTTCAAATCGCTTCGTATTTCTCTATATTTCTGTCACAAAGATGTGATTCTTCCTCAGGTGTACTCACTGTGGCCTTGGTGTTCACCTGACCTTCCCGGATACTGTTAATGGAGTTCTGGGTTCATATTCGCAGTTTCTGGTCGTAAAATTTTCTCCTGACTGTTGCTAGGTGGACGTGTTTATTTTAGGCAGAAGCTCAGTGTAAATTTGATACCCTCTTGGAGCTTAAGACCGTCTGAGGTATGTTATTACGTCGTTAAAGTTCAAGTTTAACTGTGCAGTTTGACTTTAATTTATGACAATGAAATATACCCATATATCGAAATAATGCTCTCACTTATGAGACTATACATCAAGATACGATTTTCAAGCACCAATACTGTGAATGTATTTATACAGTGCATCGTGATAATTAAGTCTTGACCTCCATAACTTTGGTGCTTCGGTAGGTTGACAAAAACCATCTCTGAACTCGGTTTTATTGTAACCAATGACCTAATGATACAATTGAAATTGAAATATTTTATTGACAATAAAAAGCTATTGCATCAAAAGGACCGGGCAGAATACTACTCCCACCCTCACTAATGATACGAATATTACTACAACACTCTCCCTTTAAATCATCTCTTAAAAAATATCAATTGTCTAAGTATTAATGTTTTGTGACACTTACTGGTACTTTATACTCTTAATTTTATTGTACCACCAAAACCATTATATCATTGTCACGTAAACAGACAAATTACCATTGCAATAATTATGTATTTGCCGTCAAGCTGTGATCCTGATCACCTTAATACAACCCATGTTGTATTGCTTCCCTCACTTATCAGATTAAAGTATATCAACTCCACTGTCAAATATGTATATACTTATAATATAAATGTATAAAAAAATAACAAATAACAAAGTGATAACCGTGGTAACATTCTCATATGTTCTTACTAACACATGTTACGTGTACTATTCCAGATGATACTAAATGTTACATAATATTTCCTTGAGATAAATGTACAGTATAAATCAGGTGCCACAAGAGGGCTCAGGCTCTCAATTGGCTCAGCTAAGTTAATATTGTTATTATTATCAACTCTGTATCTGTGTTTTTCTGGCAAAATAAACTGTTTCAATATCAATATCAGACTGTGTTGCGCTCGGTGGTTCATTCGGGTTAAATTCACTCACCTCGGTAAATTTGTCAGCCCGTCTAGACACCGAAGGTGTAAAAGCCACGACCTACTTGTCACTATGTAGAAATAGTCACAGTAATGGTGGTAGTAAATCACACCTTAAAACAGATTATATTTGGTGAGAGGAATATTCTGGAATACGTCGCAGGTTAGTCAATAAGCGCACATAGCTACAGTACACTTGCTCTGTATCAATCTACCTAACCTATGCTCTTCCATCCTAGGATAGGTATGTTAGCAGACTGGTTTATCTTATTTACGATAAATCGGTTTCTGGTTAGCGGATAATAGCGGCCGCACGGAGGTGGGGCGTTGGTGTTAGTATTCAGGACGAAAAAATCTTAAAAACCAAAGTAGGAAAGTTGCAACTCCTACAACTTTTTCTAAGGTGGCACCTTCTAACAAAGCAATGTTGTAAACTATTATCTATTAGCCCCATTCATAAATAAACAGACTTACAGTATATCAACCCCCTCCCCCCTCAGGTGGCTGCGGTGGTGGCGGCCAGCAATGCGTCAGAGTATCTGGACGCTGATGCCATCAAGAAGACAGTTCTGCCCAGGACGAAGGCCATCTATGAAAAGAACCCCACTGACGTCGCTCTCTGCCTCACCGTGTTGGGCTGTATAGAGCGGATACTGGACAAGCTGGAGCGCACCGCCATCATAGACGACGTCCTGCCCATCCTCAGCGATGTCAAGCTACAAGATGCTGATGTCACTGTGAAGGTTGTAAGTACGTAACACGATCCTCTTTTGTTCTGTGTTGTGGGGGATTATATAGAGCTCAGAGGGGATTATTGTGAAGGCCGTATATACAACTTCCCACGCTTCCACCTGCTGCAGGCAGCGTTGTCAATCATCGTCTCCGAGAGTTGTGAACCACTGGAGTGTTGACCCGTGTCCGAAGCATTCGCTCGTGACACGGAGTGGGGGACTGGGGGCCGATGTGTGAGAGGAGGGTGATGGCTTGGAAGGGTGGGGGGGTGGATGAAGAGGGTAGGAGTGGAGGTGGGCTAGGGCAATTGTGTGGTTAGCAAGACTGGATTTTTTATTATTTAAAAGCATATAATAAGTTAACCTGTTGCTTAATACACTCATAATGGCTGTGAGCTAATATTTACTCATTCTTGCTTTGTGCAACCACTGTCACCAGAACAGATCCTCACACAAACCATGTTCACACCACACTCATGATAATGACCAACAATATTCACGTTTTCTGTGTATGATATCTGTGTCCTAATTACTGCTATGAGAAGGGAGAACGTTACCTCTCCCACCTGGGGTGTGGCAGACAAGGGACGAAGTGGAGGCCACAGACCCTTAGCGGGAGTCTTATTTGCCTTATTACCCCTTGTACAGTCGATAGTCATTAACCTGTATTTTAAGTAATTAAACGTGGCAGAGCCTAATTACAGGTAACTACTGATATTTGTTTAATGAACATCCATGGCATTGGCTGTATAACCAAGTATGACAAGGAAAATAAAAGAAATGCTTAAGTCATATAATTGTCAACTTACACAAAGGTTATGCTACGAGGTGTAATATGGTTGTCATATATTTAAGAAGGAATTGACTAATAGACATGACAGTCCACAGTGGTGTATAGGGTGTGTGTGTGTGTGTGTCTCATGGGTCAGGCTAGACTAACAGGGGATCTCTGAGTAGCAGTGGGCCCCAGAGTGGTGGCAAATAGGCCCACTGGCATGTGGACACGCCCTGACGCCTACCAACCACTGCCCCGCTGCCTTGCGGATTAACCTTGGTAGGTATAAGGCTACAGGAGTAAACCCCAAACGAAAAATCTGCGGGGGAGGCCCGCACTGGGCAGACATGCTTACAGAGCTCCAACAAGACCCCAACGGTGGTATAGGCAGAAGAGGTGACCAACATGGTTACCCAACGACTACACCAGCAGACGAAGGCAATGCATGATGGACAGGCTACTAAGGCGAAACCCAACGAACTGGGCTATCGGCAGTCATTGCAACTCTCCCTCCCCCCAGTCGTTGCAACACTTGCACCACTAGATCAGGAAAAGGGAGAGCCAAGGTGTGTGGTTGCAGTCTGCACTCCTACCTCACCACATAAGTCAACTCATGCACAGTCATCATCCAGCTCATCATACTCATCATCATCATCAAAAGTCCTATGGCTACGGACGACTGGCGACGGGGACAGGCAGAGATGATTGTAGGGAATCTTCAGTCACAACTCTGCACATGGGCAACACAGATAAGATGGTCGTTTATGCACTGGGATCTAGGCATCAGTGCAACCCGATCCTGTTTGTGCGACTGAACAGCCCTTTCGAGGAGTCACACTGCTCACCCCACGTGGGGAGGAGGCTAGAAAATGTGCCCTAAACATAGCCTGCCTGAAGAACAAACCTGACTGGGCGACCGCACCCAGTAAGGTCATCCTTATGCGGTCGAAAACACAATCATAATCACAGATCAAAACTAAAACAAACTTTACAACCACTTACGGTCCCTGCATGGAATGTCAGGACCCTTCTGGATACCGGCATAAATGAGCGTCCTGAAAGAAGAACTGCCTTTGTGGCAAAAGAGCTGGCTCGGTATAACATCGACATAGCAGCAATTAGTGAGTCCCTGCTCCCAGACGAGGGTCGACTCACAGAATTGGGGTCTGGCTATACCCTCTGAAAGGGTAATTTTGCTGCGGAGAAAATCACATTTATGGAGTTGGCTTTGCCTTCCGCCAACGCATCCAACGTATGCTAACTGAAATGCCTCTTGGAATCAACGAGTGCCTCATGACGCTCCAAGTTCCACTGAATCACTCGCGTCATGCCTTTTTCATCAGTGCATACACCCCATATCTGGATTCAGAGAGTGACATCAAGGAGGCATTTTACGCTGATCTCGACAGAGTGCTAACCTCTATTCTTAGAGAAAATAAGATTGTGCTGCTTGGTGACTTTAATGCCGGAGTTGGCAGAGATGCTGACATTTGGCAAGGAACCATAGGGAGAAATGGACTAGGCAACTGTAGTCCCAAAGGCCTACTCCTCAGCAAGTGTGCTGCACACAACCTCACTATCATCAATACCTTATTTAGGGAAGCAGACAAGTTCAAGGGTTCATGGCAACACCCACGATCCAAACACTGGCATCTCATTGACTTTATGATTGTCAGAGAGAGATCGTCGAGATGTCCTCATCACTCCAGCCATGCATGGCTCAGACAACTGCGACACTGATCATCGGCTTGTCAGAGCCAAGCTCTCACTTCACGTCGCCCCAAAACGGCGAAGGCAACAAACCTTCGGAAGAGGTTTTAACACTTAAGCGTCTGGAGGATCAGGCGGTAGCATATACTTTCAGAGAGCTGTTCGAACATTGGCTGATAAACAACCCGGCAAAAAACAACCCAAATCCCAGTGCCGAATGGGGTATTCTCGACACTGTCATAACAAAAACATGCAGAGAAGGTCATGTACAGGTCACGACGCTGTTCTCTGCACTTTTCCTGTATCTGGCGGGCAGCAAAGATCATGTCAGTGGTGCCACATGATGGTCTAAAACCACACTGAGATTCTGGGAGGAAGTTTTCCGCCACAGGAAGAAGTCTGTTTAGGAGGACTCGGGCGATAATCTTGCCAGCTACGGACAGCAGCGAGATTCCGCGGTAGTTGCCACAGTCTGACTGGTCTCCCATGTTCTTATAAATATTGTCGATGGAGGCGTCTTTAAGAGCTTGGGGGATTTCCTCCTTTTCTCATATATTCTCCGGGAGAGAGTGGAGACGGCTGGTAAGCAGAGGTCCTCCTGCTTTATACACCTCAGCTGAGATTCCATGAGGCCCTGAGTCTTTATTACTTTTCATCTGTTTGATGGCAGTAACTACCTCATCCAGGGATGGAGGATAGGTGAGGTGGGTCAGCTTTGGACGCTGAGGGTCCTGCTGGGTAGTCAGGACATCCACATCGGTGTTTCGGTTGAGTAATGAATGGTAGTGCTCGTGCCAGTGCCAATTTAACCGGCTGGGTGAACATCGAGTACCGGGTGAAGGGTCTTTTAAACTTTATGACTCCAGACAGGAACAAAGGTATCGGCAGCTTCCTTTACTGAACTTCAATATCCAAACGACTTCACCCTTGTCGCTCACACAGGACACAGCCGACAGCAGATCTTGAACACCTACGCAGATGCGAATGCACACTTCGGCCTTGAGGCGAATGTGCGTAAGACTCAGATTCTCTTTCAACCTGCCCCTGGTTCAAGCCTTTGGCAGACTCCATACCCGTGTCTTCAGCTGTAGGGAGCTGAAATTATCTAAAAGTTGCACGTGTATCGAGCAGTGGTCCTCCCCACTCTGCTATATGGCACCAAGACATGCGTCACATACAGGAGGCACCCCATGGCACTTGAAAACTTTCACCAACGTAGTCTACGTTCCATCCACCGAGTTCGCTGAAAAGACAAGATAACAAATGGCAGTTTCGCTGACACCAACTGTAGGAGCATCAAGGCTACCATTATCCATGAACAGCAATAAGCTGGACTGGCCATGTTAATAGCCTGGATGAGAGTAGACTGCCAAAGCAGCTACTTTAGTCACCTAACGAATAGTATACATAACGCTGGCGGGCAACTGAAAAGGTATGATGATAGTCTTAAGACAAACCTGAAAAAAGTGCCAAATCGTCCCCCTCAACTGGGAGACGATTACTCCACAATTCACTAAGTTTACCCTCCATACTATTAACCGGCCATAAAAATTTTCCCAGTGCGCAATTTTGTGCACTACATCCGGTGTGGGTGGCCCGGCCCGCCAGCAGTTCAGTCTTATATATATATATATATATATATATATATATATATATATATATATATATATATATATATATATATATATATATATATATATATATATATATAAATACTAGCGGAATCGCTGCCCTCCGGGCGGCTCTTTCGCTAGGCCACGGTAGGACGCCACCCTCCGGGAGGCTCCACATTGCCTCACTGTAGTGCATTAAGGTAGAACACATTTTTGGTTTTGCCATTAGCAGCAAGTATGTACAGATTTTTGTCAGTTCCTACTCTGGAGCATCCAACATAGAATTGTCCATGAGAGAAGTAAGGAAACACCAGGTTTTGGCCAACCATCTTTAGGGACTGTCCCTCACTTTTGTAGATGGTCATGGCAAAGCTCACTTTAACCGGGAACTGAAGCCGCTTGAATTCAAATGGCAGGTCAGTGGTGATGAGGGGTATCCTTGGTATAAAAACGTCCTCTCCTTTAGCTTTTCCTGTCAGGATTGTAGCTTCCAGTACATGTGGCATCATGTTCTTCACTACCAGTCTTGTGCCATTGCAGAGAATTGGTGGTTCAAGATTTCTTAAGAGCATTATAGGAGTTCCAATCTTGAGAGTGAGGTGGTGAGGAGGCATTCCAGCGGGCTCCAAAGAATTAAGGAATTCTGCAGGGTACTGGACTGCTTGGTCCTGGTCGATTACTGTATCAACAGATTTGAATGAGGTCTCACTGCCTGGAAGCTGTCTGAGTAGAGTCATGTTGATTTCAGCCACCGTTTCATTCTTTGGTGCAAGAATTGCGCATTCACGCAGCCACTTGTGATCCTTGTAGTGGTGGATAATGTTTGGGTAGACCATGTTAGTGAGCTCAGTTGAGGACTTTACAACATTTACACATCCTTGAGGAATAATTATTTGTCCTTCTGAATCAACAGGGAAAGTTCCATTCCCAATTTGTAGTAGAAGGTTTGCAAACCGTTCAGCATCCAGATCTCCTTGTAGATGTACTCTCATGTTTGTGGATAGGGTGAGTGTCTGAACACTTCTCCAAAGGTATGATCCCTTGAGGCACGCATTCAGTTCATCAGCTGGAGTGCTTCGAGGAATGACAGGTAGGGTCTGGCGAAAGTCTCTAGCAATGACCATTGTAATGCCACCCATGATCTGGTCATTTTCTCCTATATCTTGCAAGGTCATGTCCAATGCTTCAAACGCTAACTTGTGAGACATAGTGCATTCATCCCAGACTATGAGGCTGCATTTTTCTTAGAGTTTTGCCTTTGCCGATCCTTTTTTGATGTCGTACACTGGATTCTCATTGTGAGCGAGTTTGAGAGGCAGTTTAAAAGCTGAGTGTGCAGTACGTCCTCCTTCTAGTAGTGTTGCAGCAATGCCTGAGGATGCCACAGCAAGAGCAATTTTCCCCTGATGACGTACTTTGGCCAACAGAAGGTTGATCAGGAATGTTTTTCCTGTCTCGCCAGGTGCATCGAGAAACATCATACCTCCCTGCTCCGCTTGTATCGCTTGCAAGATCTGTTCATAAGCAAGCATTCTCTTGATCAGGCGCCAGGTGAGGCTCATTTTCTTCAAGAAAATTCACCAGAACTTCAACTGAGTAGTCTGTCTCTCTGAGCAACTCCCTGTTTGCAACTACTGTTCAGTCCCCAGAACTTCATCTTTCATCAATAGTTCATTAACGGTGTATGTAAGTTCCACTACAACGGGACAGCAAAGTATATTTTTTAGCAATAAAATGTTATTATTTTATTGTCGAATCATCACTACATATAACACCACCCATCATTACTACATATAACATCATCCATCATCACTAAATATAACACCATCCATCATCACTAAATATAACACCATCCTTCATCACTACATATAACACCACCCATCATCACTACATATAAAACCATCCATCATCACTACATATAACACAATCCATCATCACTACATATAACACTATCCATCATCACTACATATAACACCATCCATCATAACTACAGATCGGTAAAGAAGTTTCCGAGATTCTCGTGCGGACACACAAACAAACAAACGCACAGACATACTTTTTTGTTTCATATATATACTAGCGGAATCGCCGCCCTCCGGGCGGCTCTTTCGCTAGGCCACGATAGGACGCCACCCTCAGGGAGGCTCCACATTGTCTCACTGTAGTACATTAAGGTAGACCACATTTTTGGTTTTGCCATTAGCAGCAAGTATGTACAGATTTTTGCCAGTTCCCACTCTGGAGCATCCAACATAGAACTGTCCATGAAAGAAGCAAGGAAACACCAGGTTTAGGCCAACCATCTTTAGGGACTGTCCCTGGCTTTTGTAGATGGTCATGGCAAAGCTCACTTTAACCGCGAACTGAAGTCGCTTGAATTCAAATGGCAGGTCAGTGGTGATGAGAGGTATCCTTGGTATAAAAACGTCCTCTCCTTTAGCTTTTCCTGTTAGGATTGTAGCTTCCAGTACATGTGGCATCATGTTCTTCACCACCAGTCTTATGCCATTGCAGAGAATTGGTGGTTCAAGATTTCTTAAGAGCATTATAAGAGTTCCAATCTTGAGAGTGAGGTGGTGAGGAGGCATTCCAGCGGGCTCCAAAGAATTAAGGAATTCTGCAGGGTACTGGACTGCTTGGTCCTGGTCGATTACTGTATCAACAGATTTGAATGAGGTCTCACTGCCTGGAAGCTGTCTGAGTAGAGTCATGTTGATTTGAGCCACCGTTTCATTCTTTGGTGCCAGAATTGCGCGTTCACGTTTGGGTAGACCATGTTAGTGAGCTCAGTTGAGGACTTTACACCATTTCCACATCCAGAAAGAGAAGGAAAGAAAGAGAATATATACATTGGAGAATTACTAAGGAAAGAAACAGAGAAAATTATATAAAAGACTAAGAGAGAAAGACTTATAACTATTAAACCTTACCATAATAATGTGTTTATAGTATATCGTCTGAAGTCTTATATATGAGTGGTAGTTATAACCTTATATCTTAATAACTCTAATGTTTTGATCCTTTCTTATGATGTTGAGTCCAAATAATAATGAATGAATAATGTGTTTCTTTCACACGCATATGTAGTATATTGCGAGCCCTCCCCTCCCCTCCACTACCCTCCCCTCCCCTCTCCTCCACAAAAAAAAATCAATATTTATAATGTAATAATTCAGCCAGTTCAAGACATGGGCATGTGGTAGACCTCGTTTCTGCCACTCAATGGAATACATGTAGCACCGTGTAGGGCCAAAGATCAATAGTTCATTAACGGTGTATGTAAGTTCCACCATGTTTTTCACTACAACGGTACAGCAAAATACACTCTTTTGCATTAAACTGTTATTATTTTATTGTCTAATCATCACTACATATAACACCACCCATCATCACTACATATAACATCATCCATCATCACTACATATAACATCATTCATCATCACTACATATAACACCATCCAACATCAGTACATATAACACCATCCATCATCACTACATATAACACCACCCATCATCACTACATATAACAACATCCATCATCACTACATATAACATCATCATCCATCATCACTACGGTATATATATATATATATATATATATATATATATATATATATATATATATATATATATATATATATATATATATATATATATATATATATATATATATATATATATATATATATATATATATAATATATTATATATATATATATATATATATATATATATATATATATATATATATATATATATATATATATATATATATATATATATATATATATATATATATATATATATATTATAATATATATTATATATATATATATATATATATATATATATATATATATATATATATATATATATATATATATATATATATATATATATATATATATATATATATATATACATATATAATATATATATACATATATACATATATATATATATATATATATATATATATATATATATATATATATATTGATAAAATCACAGGGAAAATGGAAACATGGTGCCTTGGCTTTCGTCTTTATTCAAGACATCTTCAGAGGCAACTGGATTACATGGACAGAGAGAGGCTTAAATATACAGGGT
The DNA here is from genome assembly GCF_018991925.1 of Homarus americanus. Classification (NCBI taxonomy): domain Eukaryota; kingdom Metazoa; phylum Arthropoda; class Malacostraca; order Decapoda; family Nephropidae; genus Homarus; species Homarus americanus. The sequence continues at coordinate 17,493,251 of NW_024722227.1, read as the reverse complement.
GACCTAAAAACATGAGGTCAGGTCATAATGATGACATCCACTAATCCACACACCAACACACACGTAGAGGAGCTTAAGAGAAGGGTGGTGACGTGACTAGTCAGGTCAAAAATAAGGGACCCACAAAATAACTATTATACATCTAGATATATATATATATATATATATATATATATATATATATATATATATATATATACATATATATACATATATATACATATATATATATATATATATATATATATATATATATATATATATACATATATATATACATATATATACACATATATACATATATATATATATATACACATATATACATATACACATATATAATACACATATATACTATATACATATATATACACATATATAGATATACATATATATATATATATACACATATATACGATATATTATATACATATATATACAATATATATATATATATATATATGTATATATATATATATATATATATATATATATGTATATATATATATATATATATATATATATATATTATATAT
>NW_024722227.1:17482529-17492615 GCF_018991925.1 Homarus americanus | reverse complement strand
ACCTTTCACAGCAAGGCTGTGAGCTTATATACACGTCCACCGGAAGTAAGCGTCGCTCTTGGCCGATCCCCTGCACAGTCCAGACAGCTAGGCTTGTCAGAGAAACTCGTCGAGGGATCGGCTGATCAGCGACTAACTGCAGTGGCAGTTGTAGGTGAGAGTATCCACTACAGGCTAAGAAACAGAGAAACTATTACGCTGACGAACTACAGTCGGGGTATGGAGAGGAGGGTGAAAAACCAATATCACGTGGGGACTGCCTCCTCCAGTTTATTAGGTGTTTTGCCCAGATATGGACTCTCAAGTATGTATAATATAGTTCCTTTGCATTATTGTTATTAAGTATATGTCCTGATTGTGGTAGATTCACTTAACCAGATGTCAATGTTTCCTGTAATTGAGAGCTAGCGATGTCGACTTCAGTGAATATTTATTGTAACTTACGTTGACAAAATTGTGGATAATGCTAGCCTCTTTAATGAGTGTGGTGTGATTATGGTTTGCCTAAGGTTATGTAATGGTCAAAGTGTTAACATGTCAACTCAGGCTCTCATGAATGAATCATACAGATATCGAAAGTGATATTAGTTGATAAGATTACAGATATCTTCATTAAGTGGAATAGAGGTGAGCAGAGAAATTATGTGTGGAATATCTCCCAGCATCAACACTAGCATCTTAATTAAAAGTAAAACTTTACCTCTTAGTCTTGGGCAATATCAAGTCGGGGGGGGGGGGGACAGTAGAGGGAGTGTAGTTTTATTTGTGCTTATTTATTGTCTCCCAACATTCGGTCAGTAATATATGAATGTATAATTAACCACACCAGTAACATAGGCACAGACTTAATAATTTCCAATACCACATTATTCTCTTTATTACGTATTAATAGTTTGTTTAATAAATACTGGGTTGTGGCTGGAGACGTTTTACCTTGCCCTTCTCCCTTCCCACCTTCCACTCCTACCCTCCTTGCACATCACCACTAGCCCGTCACCCTCCTCTCACACCGGCTCCCGGTCCCCCACTCCACGTCACGAGTGATGCTTCAGACGTGGGTTCATACTCCCGTGGTTCGCAACTCTCGGAGATGAGGATTGACAACAGGAAGCATTGACATCTGGTTCAGTGAATGTACCACATCCAGTACATATACTTAATAACAATAATGTAAAGGAACTATATTATACATATTTGAGAGTCCATGTCTGGGTAAAACACCATATAAACTGGAGGAGTGAATGCTTTAGACGCGGCTTCATACTCTCGTGGATCACGACTCTCTGACATTAGCATTGACCACAGGAAACATTGACATTGGGGGGCAGATCTGTTATTTTTATTATTATGATTATTATTCACCCTGCCAAAGTTGGCGTTACTTTCCCTCCCTCACTCCTTTTGTTCCTCCTCCTTCATACCCGTTTCTCCCTACATAGCCCCCTAACGTCCTCCTTCTCTTCTCCTCCCTTGCTCCTCCTTCCCTCCCTCACTCCTTCCCTCCCTCCCTCACTCCTCCTCCATCCCTCCCTCACTCCTCCTCCATCCCTCCCTCACTCCTCCTCCATCCCTCCCTCACTCCTCCTACTTCCCTCACTACTCCTCCTTCCCTCACCACTCCTTCCCTCACCACTCTTCCTTTCCTTCCTTGTACCTCTCCTCCCCTCACATCCTCCTCCTCCGTCACTCATTCCTCCTCCTTTTCCTTCCCTCCCCCATTCCTCCATCTCCTTCCCTCCCTCCTCTTACTCCTTCCCTCACTCCTCCTTCCCTCACTCACACTCATTCTCCTTCCTTCTCTCACTCTTTCCTTCCCCCACTTTTCCTGCTTCTCTCCCTCACCCCTCTCCATCCTTCCCTCCCTCCCCCTCTTCCTTCCCAGCCTCAAACCCCCCTCTTTACCTAGCCCCTTCTCTTCCCCTCCCCCTCTTCCTTCCCCTCCCCCTCTTCCTTCAAACCTTTTATCGTGTTAAACAGGTGCGTCTGGAGGAGCTGACTTTTGGTTTTATAGACGATTTTTATTTATTAGTTGAGGCAGGTGTGACGCCCCCACCTGCCCAGAATAGTTCGCAAGCTGCTTATTGAGAGCTTTGGGGAGGAGAGGGAAGGAGGGAGAGGAGGAGAAGGGAAAGCGTGAGGAGAGAGATGGGTGGAAGGGGGGAGAGGAGGAAGATCAGGGAGAAAAAGATGGAGAGAGGGAGATTGGGAGGGAAGAGGAGGGGGAGGAAGACAAGGGAGAGAGTGAGATATAGAAGAAGAGAGGGATGGGTGAAGAAAGGAAGGAGAAGAGGGGAGAGAGATAGGAGGAAGAGGGAGGGAGAAACAGGAGAGGGGAGAGATTGAGAAGGAGAGGAGAGAGAAAAGGAGAGGGACTAACAGAGAGATTTTATTGTGAGGAAGGGATGATGAGGGGGAGAATAAAGTTGATGCGAGAAGTGGAAGATATAGATAATGCTGGTGTATGGAGGAAGGAAGGTGAACGGTGAAACTAATAGCTCTCATATCCCGTGTAGGTCATTGTGGATACTGTACACTGTATAATAAGTCTTTTAGTACACAAGGAGGCAGCATGGCAGACACTGCACTTAACTGCCTTAACTTCCTTAACCGTCGTTAGGTATCCCTTTATAACCAGTGACCTTACTGGACAGTAATAGAACTGTGTTTCCACTCGGCCTCCGGGTAACTACGTTAAGTGATCTATAGTTTGTGAAGGTCGTTCATCGTCTCTCTCAAAGTAAAGACGGACCCGCTATTGTGCTACTGTACTGTGTTTACTTGGGACAAACAACATTTGAAGTTGTTCTTTACACTACTTGTAAATATTAACTAATTCCAATATTATATATTAATTTTATTGGAATTACTTAATTTTACCGCCACACCACCCCGTTAAGTACTGTACTGCGGTGTCCCTCAGGACTTATTTAGTTTAAAACTCGGGTTGAAACACGATGACCCTCTTCAAGGGAAGATATTGTTTAATAATACGGACAGTGTTTCATGCCAGTAGTGAAAATAATTATAATAATTATGATGATGTTCGCCAGACGAACATTGGGTTGCGCCCACAGATGCTTCAGGAAAAAGTCGGGCAGTGTTGAACAAAATGACCGAGGATGACGAAGAAAATATGGTCCTGTACCATGTTATTTATTTTCTTCTGGTGAAAATATTACTTTGTGGCCCTCACTGTTAATGGTCCCCCTCCCCCTTCCACCCTCCCTCTCTCCCCAAAAATTGACGACGAACTCTGGGTAAAACCAAGAGGACAGTGAGGCCATCTTTTTCACCTGGCGACCACCACCACCACTACTATCACCACCACTACCATCACCACTACCACTACTACTACTACTACTACTACCACCACCACCACCACCACCACCACCACTACCACTACTACTACTACTACTACTACTACTACTACTACTACTACTACTACTTTTTTTTTCTTTTTAACGTGGCCTCCAGCCTCCCCCAATAGCCACACCTTCGCCACCATTTAATTACCTTAATATTAAATATCCTAATACATAAGTAGCTATCCTATCTGTGTTAAATTAGTTGAGCCGCAGATCTATGCGGCATTCAGTGACAGTAGCCTCATAGTCAATATCTGCAGCAGTTGTCGGGATTGGGGCAGACGCTCTCGTTCCCCTGAGGCAGAGCAAAGCCGACGGAAGGAGAGAGAAAGACAGTCGACATCTCATCCAGGCTGTAACATAACTTCTGGGCTGCTGCTTCTGTTCAGATAGCACCTCCGCGAGTCTGGCGTAGAAGCATCTTGCACTTGGTCCCATCCCACCAGAGGTTGTGAACACTAGAGCAGTGAAGCTGCCTTGATCAACGTTCTGAATTCTCTCCCGGTATGCCCTTATCTTGTCGTTTTCGTTCCTCCTGTGTGCAGCATCGAGAGCTATGTTACGGTGACATGCGGTCATGGGATCAAAAATCCTGATGTCGAAGAAGGCTCACTGTCCCCACGTCCAGAATCCTCGAGCACTGACGTCAACACGGGCTTCGTTGGATGTGTTTGAAGTCCTTTGTTAGAAACTCTCACCGTCCAATGGAAGGAGGGTCGGTTCTACCCTGACACCACGACAGATTTCCTTCAACATATTTGCTGAGAGATCCCTTACTTCATCATGCCTCATGCATATGAAGCCCCCTTTCTTGCACACCATGGCGTGATCGACGTCATAGGAGGAGCCACTCACGCATTAGGAAGGCAAACCTTCTACTGGCCTACCTTACTTTAGAGCATTGGCATCTGTAAATTATTGCTAATTGACACTGAAGCCATTTGCCCGATCAATAACGTAGTTAACCAGTTCGAGATGCCCACCTCCTGCGCTATAGCTACTTTTTTTTCAAATTCTCTGGTACTTGCAGCAACAGTTGCTGCAACTTATCACTTTGGCCGTGCTGTCGTTCTGTCGTAATGGACCTTCGAATCTTGTTTACTTCACTGGTATCCACCTCCCCTGTTGCGTTCTGAGCTATTATGTGGTCCGTGAGGGCTGCCGTGTGCTTAACTGAGTTTTGATGTTCGGTGGCAGCAATCTCCTCTGGATTGGTCAATCCCATTCCTCCCAGTCTCGGTGGTAGTGCAAGGAGTGATCTTTCTGCTGGGGTTAAGTGAGGCTGTTTCACTAATTTGGGAATGAAATTGAGGCTGATGGCTTCTTCCAGAGGGTGGAGAAGGGGTCTGATATCAGGGATAGTGCACATCATGTAGTTCCAGCGATGCTTGACTCCATGGGTGAATGCCGCAAAACCCGCATGTGGCTCTGTGTTAGCAATCTCAGACAGAGCTTGGATTTCACTAACCCACTCATTCACCTTTCCCGCTACGTACTTGGTCTTGAAGTCCGCAGTGCCAATTACTGGGCCTAGATGTCTTTGGCCGTCCTTAGTTATTTTGACCTCACTTCAGCCAAAAACCTCCAATGCCCGTTCGTAATGTTCTGGCTTCACGATGAGGAAGGACTTGCTGGCGTTTGGGTGGTACCCTATTTGTGGACCTCTCAATGTTACCAAGTCCCACCACTTTTTGATGCCCTCCACTTTTCCTGCTCCTGTAAGGTCATCAGCATATACCACTTGTTTGACACCCGTTGTTTCAAATTTTATTTCTTGTTGGAGCACTGATAGGCCAATTGCATACATTGCCATTGCAACAGGGTCCCCCTGTGTTGTTCCCTCGGTTGACTGTAAGATGGTATCACCTCTTAGAGCCTTGTTGTTTACTATATAGAGGTCTGATGGATTCCGATACGAATTTTCAACATACATTGCAAAGCTTGGACACTTGATCTTGATGTAGTGCAGCGCGGTCGTGCGGTTAAGTATGTTGAATGCGTTTGAAGCGTCCACCAGGAGAACAGCCTCACAATCACGCCGCTCAAATATCGTTCTCATGGCGTGAATGGCCGCCTCCCCACCAGCCTGGTGGCCAGCACAAACTTGCAGGTTCCCTGCTGCTGCCCTGACATCATCCTTTACCACCTCTATTATGCATTTTCCGATGATCCGCCTCAGCACTTCCCCCACCCCTATAGGCCTACATCCTGGATTCTTATCCAGGGGAATGAGGCGGCAGGCCGTCAGAGCATGGAGGTGTTGGCAGCACGAGAATGCCAGCTTTCTTGCAAGGACGGCAATGGCAGTGCAGAGATCACTTTCTACGAGGCTAAACTTGTTAGTGCTGAGGATGACTCTCCAACCGTTTGCATCCAGACCTGAAGGGCCGGCACCTCCCTGAGTCTTCAGTGCCTTTTTCCACACCATCCCTCCTCTTATTTTCTCGAACAGGACAGCATTTGGTGGGATATAGTCACCCTGGAACCTGATGCCTTCGTCTTCACTTGCAGGGGGATGTTTTCTTTCAGTTGCTTTAATTTCTCTCTGTTTATTGACAGAACCCCACCGGAGGATTCCTCTGTGAGAGATCTTACCGCCAAAAATACTTTTCCCACACGCATTTTGTTTCCAAACTTTCTTGCAACGTCATCGGTGTTTTGCTTTCCGTCTCCTATAAATTTTAGTCTCTCCTGCGGTGTTCTTGCTTCACATCAAGGACCTCATTATGCCACATTGTCAATCTTCTCTTCATTGCTGCCGCATTTATTTTGTGCTTACTCTTTGTGCGTGTCTTCTGACAGAATAGATGTGGTATTTGAAGAGCAAAATGGGCAAGGAAGCAGTCCTGAGTGTACTCGGTTATGAGGCGAATGATCTCCTGAATCATTTTTTTGGTGGCCGCACACGTGGGTGGTTGAAACAGGTTAGCTGGAGACCACCTGACAATTTCTGAGTAAGTTTCTTTAACCCCTTATGTCCGCATTTTCCATCGACATGCCATTCCACTGTGGTGGCTGTCTCTCATTCACCTCGTGGACATCTGCTACTATTGGTGCAGCATTTATTAATACTACATTTTCAGGTTGAGTAGACTCACTGCTATCATTTAGGATATCATCAGGCGGTTGGGTCCCGGCGATATCCACTGTGGCCTCCTGTGTCGGCTCCCTGCCATGTGGGTTCCGACAATTGTTTCCCTTTCTGCAAACCACACATGGTCGGTTGTTTCTCGCACAATCACAGCTAGTGCAAGTTTGGTTCTGGCTACCACAAACGAAACAATGTCTGTTACCCGGCATAGTGTTCCGCACCTTGGGCGACAGTTACGTCCGCCTCCGACAACTGCTTTGGTCCCATACAGAACAAGAAATTAGTTCTTATGAGTAAAGGGCGGAGAGGTGACAAGCTGGACTGCTGTGTCCGGGTAGTAGGGGCATACGTGCGCGCGTGGGTGTGTAGGCCACCCCCCTGTGGGTGACATCCACACATCAGAATGATACACTGTTAGCAAGAATTGTCACACCTAACACTTGATTATATATCCTTGGCAGAAATAACCACTATTTCTATGGTCGGCCGTCACTACATGAAGTGACCGTTACTTGGAGAGGCGACCCCAAGCGTAGAACACTTGGCCCCATAGGGGCGAGTCTCGATGCCACCCCTGCCAAAGTAGGCCTATCGACACTGGCACTGGCACCTGCACCAGCCGTCCCACCAAACACTCACAACTCGCTTGGTGTTCGCCGGTGAACACACGGAATATTTGCGATTAATGCCGTAAGGGATGACATCGGTTATTCACCGACACACTGTGAAATTCCCGCTCCCACACTCCTAATATGTCCTCCAATAACACTTTAGATCAGGGAGGACACTCCACCACACCCACGTCGTGCTGGCCCACTACCACCACCACCACCACCACTACAACCACCACCACCACTACAACCAACACCACTACTACCACCACCACCACCACCACTACCACCACCACCACCACAACCACCACCACCACCACCACCACCACCAACCAACCAACCACCACCACCAACCACCACCACCACCACCCAAACCCCACCACCAACCACCACAAACCAACCACCACCACCACCACCACCAACCACCAACCACCACCACCAACCACCACCAACCACCACCACCACCACCACCACCACCACTCCACCACCACCAACCACCACCACCACCACCACCACCACCACCAACACCACCACCACCACACCAACCAACCACCACCACCAACCCCACCACCACAGCCACCACCAACCAACCAACCACCACCACCACCACCACAACCAACACCAACCACACCAACCAACCAACCACCACCACCAACCAACCACCCACAACCACCACCAACCAACCCCACCACAACCAACCACCACCCACCCCAACCAACCACCAACCAACCACCACCACCAACCAACCAACCAACCACCACCACCAACCAACCACACCCCACCACCACCAACCAACCCCACCCCAACCAACCACCAACCCACCCACCAACCCACCAACCAACCACACCACCAACCACCACCACCAACCACCACACCACCAACCAACCAACCACCACCACCACCACCACCAACCACCACCACCACCCACCTCACCACCACCCCACCCCACCCCACCACCTCACCACCACCACCCCCACCACCACCACCACCACCACCACCACCACACAGCCACCACCACACCACCAACCAACCACCAACCACCCCACCACCACCACCACACCACACCACCAACCACCCCACCACCCCACCACCACCACCACAACCACCACCACCACAACCACCACCACCACTACATCCACCACCACCACAACCACCACCACTCCACCACCACCAACACCACCACCACCAACACACCACCAATCCCCACCACAACCACACCACCACTACAACCACCACACCACCACCACCAACAACCACCCCACCACCAACTCACCACCACCACCAACCAACCCAACCAACCAACCACCACCACCACCACACCACCACAAACCAACTCAACCCACCACCACCACCCCACACCTCCACCTCACCACCACCACCACCACCACCACTCACCACCACCACCCCTACTACCACCACCACCACCACTACTACCAACCACCACCACACTACTACCAACACCACCACTACCACCATCACACCACCACCTCCCCACTGAATGAGACAAAACTCACAAGAAGAAGATTACATATAGGTAGAATATTGATAGTATAAGAGTATAAAGAGAGGAAGACTTTGGTAGCGTGGCCGTGATAGTTATTTACACTTATCGTACACTTATCGTATCTTATACGTCAATACACATCTATTACGTTCTTAAAGGCGACTTGTCAAACACTGCTTCGTTACAACTCTTTATTAATTACGAACATGACATGGACACATTAATAACACCTTCTATTGAAAGTTACTAGGACATTATTACGTTACTAGACACTGATTCTCGGACACGAACATGAAATGAATACACTTCCCACATAAGTAACTCATCCCGTGGAAAGCTCTGACAAACACTCACGTGACCTAGGGGAGGCCTAGCAGGGAGACTGCTTAGCTGGAACACTGGTGTCGGGAGGGCGACTGCTTAGCTGGGACACTGGTGTCGGGAGGGCGACTGCTTAGCTGGGACACTGGTGTCGGGAGGGCGACTGCTTAGCTGGGACACCGGAGGGAAGTCGGGGAGGGAAGTCCTGCAAGACTCTCCTCCCGTGAGCGGGACTCGGCTGTGGTGGACCTCCTCCTCCGATCCCTGTGTGTCTTTCTCTCTCACTCTGCCAAATTCACTGAGGGAGGACTAGGACGTCCTATATATTGGGATGCGAGCCGTCAGGTTCAGCTGGTCGGGGGGGGGGGCGGCGAAGGGTCTCCTTACATTTGACCTGGCCAATGTGAGGTCAGGTCTGGACTTTTCAGAAACTATCTGGGAAAGTCATCAGGTGGGGCCGTGTGTATATTGGGAGAGCAACCGTGAGAGTTCCCCTACACTTGACCTCACTAATGTCGGGTCAGACTGGAGTTTCTGAGATGTAAGACGTACTTTCTGGAGAAGTCATCAGGTGGGGCCGTGTGACATGAGAGGCCCTGGTTGATTTGTGGCCCCTTGAGTTGGGCTCCGAGGATTACATTTGACCTGGCTAATGTGAGGTCAGGTCCGGCCTTTGTTCAGAGAGTAGGTTATTGTATATTGGAAGAGAGTCGGCTGGTGCCTTCTTACATGTCTGTTGTGGTGACATGTCACATGGGAGGGGAGCTAGTTGATTTGTAACCCTGGTCAGCCGCAAGAGATACCCTATACTTTTGACCTCCCTAATGTCGGGTCAAGTCTGGCTTTCCTCGCGATGTAAGCTGTGGTCTGACAAACCATCACTACACCTCCCGCCAAGACCAAAGCTTTCATGCTCAGAGAACTGATGATACATTTAAAGTAGACAGTAACATCATGTGCAGTATCTAATATAGTCCCTGAGGCGATAATGCATCCTTACATTTTATAAATTATAACATTAGAGATGTATGTTTTTCTACTGGCATAGTTTGATCTGACAAAGCTTACTATACCCCACCACCACCACCCCACTACCACCACCACCACCACTACCACCACCACCAACCCCAACCACCACCACCACCAACCAACCACCACCACCACCAACCACCACCAACCACTCCCACCACCACC
>NW_024722227.1:17465029-17480029 GCF_018991925.1 Homarus americanus | reverse complement strand
ACCACATCCACCAACACCGCCACCCCATCCACCAAGACCACCACCACATCCACTAACACCACCACCACATCCACTAACACCACCAAAACACCAGGTAATACTGTTTGGTGTATGTTGGCAGGGAAAACACAGTCTGGAGAGTTTCATTTTCACCAGGATCATAAACCACACGTGTGATAGTATGGATAATGAGGTCACGTGAAGACTAATCACCCCAGCTTAATTCACCTGATGATTAAACACCCTTACGCTACCTGGGAGTTAGGTTAAGGTGCGTTAGATTAGGTAAGGTGCGTTAGGTAAATTTGGGTGCGTGCATTAAGATTTAGATGCGTGATGAATTTAGGTGTTTTCTAGATTGTTAGGCTAATCTCACTTCAACATAAGCCACTGTAAGTTGAACTCTAGCCACATTGTTAAGTTTTTCAGCTTGAATATTGTCTCCATGATATACAGGGATATTGTTCTTTGTTTTGTTTTTTGGTGTTGAATTTTATGTAGACAGCGAACCTTCTCTCCTATATGTTTGTAGTTGTTTGAGTATCCACAGTAGAGATATACAGATTAGATTATATATATATATATATATATATATATATATATATATATATATATATATATATATATATATATATATATATATATATATATATATATATATATATATATATATAATGCAGGTATAACTGACACTCATTGCATTTTATACAATATCTGCACTTAATAAATTATTCTCACTTGTAAAATAGTCTCTAGTTTTTCCTTCATATTTGCATCCAGATTCGTGCTATACCCGGCCTAGGTTCCTTTTAAAAGGTGTTTAATTTTCGCCTCACGTTCACCTAAAGAAAGTTTAGAATTAGCGAGAGGCGGTCAGGCTAATTGCCAGGCTTGTAACGCCAGCCTAACACACCTGTCTCACCTGTACCACTTTCTGCCTCACTTGTACCACTTTCTGCCTCATCTGTACCACTTTCTGCCTCACCTGTACCAATTTCTGCCTCATATACTGAACTCCTTTACCTGATAATACCTTTAAGCACCTTGTTGTCTGCCACTGTCTCAGGTGGGGTCAGGATCCGTGTGTAAGAAAGTAACCACGGGAGTAGGTCACTTAATTAACTAAAGCTTTCAGTACAAACAGAAGTAACATGAAGTGAGAATACAAGTTAACTATGGATCTGGTAGTATTCTTAGTGGTTAGGAGAGATGGTATTCTTTACCGGTTTGTCAGGTGTCAAGTGGCCCCAGCAGGACTCCTCTCATGATGTCACACAGTTTCGCCGCACATGGTAACACTGTGCCCAGATTTCAGAGCCCTGGCAGGCCTACCCACCTCACACAGTGTGTTGAAGACAGTTCTTATTTCTCACCTGGTGAAGCTGGGAGTCTCCATTTCTCACCTGGTTTGGCTGGGAGTCTCCATTTCTCACCTGGTGTGGCTGGGAGTCTCCATTTTCACCTGGTGTGGCTGGGGTCCCATTTCTCACCTGGTGTGGCTTGGAGTCTCTATTTTTTATCCAGTGTTGGTGGGAGTCTTCACCATATACCTGGCTGGTGAGGTCTGCATTGGTTGTGACCACTAACTACTAACATAAACATCTGCCACTAACACCACAGAACAAACATAAACATCTGCCACCGCGCCACAGAACAAAACTATAAAGCAATCGCCACTAACACCACCGGAAGAGCATAAGAGCATCTGCCGCCTAACACCACGGAAGAGTATAGGCATCTCACCAGCCACTAACACCACGGAAGAGCATAGGCATCTGCCACTAACGCCTCAGACAGAGCATAGAGCATCTGCCACACCTAACACCACAGGAGACAAACATAAAGCATCTGCCACCTAACACCTGGAATAAAAGACATAAAGCATCTGCCACTTTAACGCCACAAGAGGAAACATAAACATCTGCCGCAACACACTCCAGGAACAAACATAAACATCTGCCACTAACACCTCCAAGAACAAAAACATAAACATCACCACCACTAACACCTCCAGAACAAACGCAAACATCTGCCACTAACACCTCCAGAACAAACACTAAACATCTTATACCAACACCACGGAACAAACGCATAAACATCTGCACCACTAACACCACAGAACAAACGCAAACACATCTGCCACTAACGCCACCAGGAACAAACGCCAAACATCTTACTTCAACGCCACGGAACAGAGCATAAACGTCACCACTAACACCACAGGAACAAAACATAAACATCTGCCACTAACACCTCCGGAACAAACATAAGCATCTGCTTTTCAACACCTGGAACAAACGCCAAACATCTGCCACTAACACCACCAGAACAAACATAAAACATCACCACTAACACCACAGAACAAACATAAACATCACCACTAACACCACGGAACAAACATAAACATGCACTAAACACCACAGGAACAAACGCCGACATCACCGCCGCAACACCGCAGAACAGAAACATAAACATCTGCCACTAACACCACAGAACAAACGCATAAACATCACCACTAACACCACAGGAACAAACATAAACATCACCACTAACACCTGGAACAAACATAAACATCTGCCACTAACACCCTCCAGAACAAACGCAAACATCTGCCCACTGAAACGCCGCAGGGACAGACGCCAGGCAATCTGCCGCTAACACCACCGGACAAAGGCATAGAGCATCACCCACTGGCACCTGGAACAGAGCATAAGCGTCACCGCCAGCACCACCGACGACATAGAGCATCACCACTAACACCTGGAACAGAGCATAGGCATCTGCCACTAACACCTGGAACAAACGCCGACATCTGCCACTAGCACCACCGGAACAGGCGCCAGGCGTCACCGCCAGCACCACCAGGACGGGCGTAAAGGCGTGCTACGCTAACGCACCTGGGACAGACATAAGACATCACCACTGGCACCTGGAACAAACATAGGCATCTGCCACTTCTCCGGCACCGGAGACAAACCCATAAGCATCTGCCGCTAACACCTGGAACAAACGCGACATCACCACTGGCACACAGTAGACATAGGCATCTGACACTAACACTTATCAGGACAAACAGGCATCTTGCCACTAATAACACCACAAGGACAAACCCATGAAGCATCTGCGCCACTAACACCTGGAACCAAACATAGGCATCTGCCACTTCAGCACCACGGAAGAGCATAGGCATCTGCCCGCTGGCGCATCCGAACAAACGCCAAACATCGGCCACTAACACCTGGAACAAACCTAAACATCACCACTAGCACCTGGAACAAAACATAAGCATCACCGCACTAACGCATAAGAACAGAGCATAAACATCTGCCACTAACACCAAGAACAAACATAAACATCACCACTAACACCACAGAACGAGCATGACATCTGCCACTAACACCACAGAACAGACATGAAACGCATCAGCCACTAACACCTCCAGAACAAACAAACATCTGCCACTAACACCACAGGAACAAAACATAAACATCACCGCCACTAACACCTCAGAACAAATATAACATCTGCACTAACGCCACAGGATAGGCGAAGCGTCGGCCACTAACGCCACCAGGACAGGCCATAGACATCGACCGCTAACACCACAGGACAAAACATAAGGCCATCTTGCCGCTAACCGCACGAAGCAGAGCATAGGCATCTGCCGCAACGCATAGGAACAAACATAAAGCATCTGCCGCTAACACCACAGGAACAAACGCAAACATCTGCCGCCTAACACCTGGAACAAACATAAAATACCTAACACCACAGGAACAAACATAAAACATCTGCCACTAACACACTCCAAAACAAACATAAACATCAATACTAACACCACAGAACAAACGCAAAACATCGCCACTAACACCACAGAACAAACATAAACATCTGCCACTAACACCACTGGAACAAACTACGCAAACATCAGCGCTAACACCACAGAACAAACGCCAAACATCTGCCGCAACGTCCAGGAACAAACAAACATCTGCCGCTAACACTTACTCAGGACAAACCGCCAAACGTCGCCACTAACACCACGGAACAAACATAAACATCTGCGCCACTAACACCTGGAACAAACATAAACATCTGCCACTAACTTGCTACACAGGAACAAACATAGAGCATCTGCCACTAACACCACAGAGTGAAACGCAAAGCATCTGCCACTAACACCTGGAACAAACATAAACATCTGCGCCCACTAACACCAAACAAACGCATAAACATCAGCCACTAACACCACAGAACAAACATAAACATCACCACTAACACCACAGAACAAACGCAAACATCTGCCACTAACACCTCCAGAACAAACCCGCAAACATCTGCCACTGTAACACCTCAGAACAAACGCAAACATCTGCAACTAACACACCACAGAACAAACATAAACATCAGCCACTAACACCACAGGAACAAACATAAACATCGGCCACTAACACCACAGGACAGGCATAGGCATCTGCCGCGAAAACAGGCATAGGCGTCACCCAGCACTGGCACTCCAGGACAGAAGACGCAAACGTGCTGCCGCCTCGCGCCACCAGGACAAGACGCAGAGCGTCTGCCGCACAACACCACGGAGGCATGGCGAAATCTTGCCGCTAAACGCAAGGAAGGCATAGGCGTCTGCCGCTAACGCATCCAGAATAGGCGCCGAGCATCGGCCACTTCAAGCACCACAGGAACAGACATAGGCAATCTGCCACTAACACTTGCGGACAGAGCATAGGCAATCTGCCACTAGCACCCTGGAACAGGCATAGGCATCGGCCACTAACGCCGCAGGACAGACATAGGCATCGCCAGCCACCTGACGCCGCAGGACGACATAGGCATCAGTACTTCAGCACCACGGAACAAACATAAACGTCACCGCCGCTAACGTCCGGAACAGACATAAGAGCATCTGCCACTAACACCTCAAGGACAAACGCCAAACATCTGCCACTAACTGCACTCCAGAACAAACGCCAGAGCATCTGCCACTAACACCACCGGAACAAACATAAACATCTGCCACTAACACCACCAGAACAAAACATAAACATCTGCCACCTAACACCACAGAACAAACATAAACATAAGCAGCACAGGCGACAAGGCAATGCTGCCACTAACACCACCAGAACAAACATAAAACATCTGCCACTAACACACTCAAGAACAAACGCATAAACATCTGCCACTAAACTTTTACCTCTCCAGAACAAACATAAACATCTGCCACTAACACCTCCAGAACAAACATAAACATCTGCCACTAACACCTCCAGGAACAAACATAAGAGCATCTGCCACTAACACCTGGAACAAACGAGCATCGCCGCCACTAACACCACCAGGAACAAAACATAGAGCATCTGCCGCCTAACGCCTCCGGAACAGAGCATAGGCAATCTGCCACTAGCTCCTCAGGAACAGGCATAGGCATCTGCCACTAACACCACAGAACAAACATAAACATCACCGCCCACTAACGCACCACGGAACAAACATAAACATCCTGACCGCCTAACACCACAGAACAAACATAAACATCAGCCACTAACACCACAGAACAAACATAAACATCTGCCACTAACACCACAGAACAAACATAAACATCAGCCACTAACACCTCCAGAACAAACACAAACATCTGCCACCTAACACCACGGTCAAACATAAAACATCACCACTAACACACCACAGAACAAACATAAACATCACCACCACTAACACCACAAGGAACGAAACATAAACATCTGCCACTAACACCCTGGAACAAGAGCATAGGCATCTGCCGCTAACACCACAGGACAAACCTGAAGCATCTGCCACTAACACTTCCAGGAACAAACATAAACATCTGCCACTGGCACATCCAGAACAAACATAAACATCTGCCACTAACACCACAAGGAACAAGAGCATGGCATCTGCCACCTAACACCTGGAACAAACATAAACATCTGCCACTAACACCACCAGAACAAACATAAACATCTGCCATAACACCACCAGGAACAAAAAACATAAAACACATCAGCCACAACACCACAGAACAAACATAAACATCAGCCACCAACACCACAGAACAAACAAACATCAGCCACTAACATCACAGAACCAACATAAACATCTGCCACTAACACCTCCAGAACAAACATAAAACGGCATGCCACTAACATCAGAACAAACATAAACATCTGCCACCCCCACCCTGGAACAAACATAGGCAATCTGCCACTAACGCATCGGAACAAACTATAGGCATCTGCCACAAACACTTATCGGAACAAACATAAACATCTGCCACTAGCGCACTCAGGAACAAACGCAAACATCTGCCACCAACACCGGAACAAAACCTGGCAATCACCACTAACACCACAGAACAAACGCAAGCATCTGCCACTAACACTGGAACAAACATAAACATCTGCCACTAACACCTCCAGAAGGAAACATAAAGCATCACTACACTAACACCACAGAACAAACATAAACATCAATACACTCACACCACAGAACAAACATAGGCAATGCCACTAACACCTCCAGGAACAAACATAAACATCAGCCACTAACACCACCAGAACAAACATAAACATCAGCCACTAACACCACAGACAGAGCATAAACATCTGCCGCTAACACCACAAGGACAAACATAAACATCGACCACTGATGACACCACAGGAACAAACATAAACATCAGCCACTAACACCACAAGAACAAACATAAACATCTGCCATAACACCACAGAAAGAGCATAAACATCACCACACTAACACCACAGAACAAACCGCAAACATCTGCCACTAACACCACAGGAACAAACATAAACATCTGCCACTAACACCTCAGAACAGACATAAACATCTGCCACTAACACCACAGAACAAACGCAAACATCTGCCACTAACACCTGGGAACAAACATAAACATCAGCCACTAACACCACAGAACAAACATAAACATCTGCCACTAACACCACAGAACAAACATAAACATCAGCCACTAGCACCACAGTACAAACATAAACATCTGCCCACTAACACACAGAACAAACAAACAACATCACCACTAACACCACCAGGACAGAGCATAAAACATCTGCCACTAACACCTGGAATAGGCATAGGCATCGGCCGCTGAGCACCACCAGGACAAACGCCAAACATCGATACAACACCTGGAAGAGCACTTAAACATCTGCCACTAACACCTGGAACAAACATAAACATCTGCCACTAACACCACAGGAACAAACTATAAACATCAGCCACTAACACCTGGAACAAACATAAACATCAGCCACTAACACCTGGAACAAACACCGAGCATCGCGCCAACACCTCCAGAACAAACATAAACATCAGCCACTAACACCTCCAGAACAAACATAAACATCTGCCCCTAACACCACAAGAACAAACATAAACATCAGCTACACTAACACCACAGAACAAACAAAAACATCAGCCACTAACACCTCAGAACAAAACGCAAAAGAATCTGCCACCAGACACCGCAAGGACAAACTATAAGAGCATCTGCCACTAACACCACAGGAACAAACATAAACATCTACCACTAACACCCTGGAACAAACATAAACATCAATCACCCCAACACCACCAGAACAAACATAAACATCTGCCACTAACACCATAGAACAAACATAAGAAACATCTGCCACTAACACCACAGAACAAACATAAACATCTGCCACTAACACCATAGAACAAACATAAACATCACCACTAACACCACAGAACAAACATAAACATCTGCCTCTAACACCACAGAACAAACATATACATCTGTCACTAACACGTCCAGAACAAACATAAACATCTGCCACTAACTCAAGAACAAACATAAACATCTGCCTAACACCTCCAGAACAAACATAAACATCTGCCACTAACACCACAGGACAAGAACATAGGCATCTGCCAGTAACACCACAGGTTAGGCATAAACATCTGCCACTAACGCCGCAAGACAGGCCATAGAGCATCTGCCGCCTAACACCACAAAGACAGACATAGGCATCTTACTTACACTAACACCACAGGAACAGAGCATAAAACATCTACCACTAACGCACTCGGAACAAACATAGGCATCTGCCCGCTGGCACTCCAGAACAGAGCAGGCAATCTGCCACTAACGCATCGAGACAGAGCATAAACATCTGCCACTAACACCTCCAGGAACAAACATAAACATCTGCCACTAACACCACAGGAACAAACGACATCTGCTTACTAACACCACAGAACAAACATAAACATCTGCCACTAACACACTCAGAACAAACATAAGCATCTGCCACTGCTCACTCGGACAAGGCATAGACATCTGCCACTAACGCACAGGACAGGCCTCAAACGTGCCGCCGCAACGCCGCAAGGACAAACATGAAGCATCGGCCACTAACACCACCAGGAACAAACGCAAACATCCAGCCGCAACACCTGGAACAGAGCATAGAGCATCTGCCACTAACACCACAAGGAACAAACATAAACATCAGCCACTAACACCTCCCAGAACAAACATAAGAGCAGCATCTGCCACTAACACCACAGAACAAACATAAACATCACCACTAACACCACAGAACAAACATAAAACATCACCACTAACACCACAGAACAAAACATAAACATCTGCCACTAACACCACAGAACATAAACATGCCACCTAACACCACAGAACAAAACATAAACATCTGCCACTAACGCACTCCAGAACAAACGCAAACATCTGCAGCTAACACCCACAGAACAAACATAAACATCGACCACTAACACCACAGAACAAGCATAAACATCGTACTAACACCCACAGAACAAACATAAACATCTGCCACTAACACCACAGAACAAACATAAACATCAGCCACTAACACCACAGAACAAACATAAACATCAGCCACTAACACCACAGAACAAACATAAACATCTGCCACTAACACCTCAGAACAAACATAAACATCAGCCACTAACACCTCAGAACAAACATAAACATCTGCCCCTAACACCACAGAACAAACATAAACATCAGCCACTAACACCACAGAACAAACAAAAACATCAGCCACTAACACCTCAGAACAAACGCCAAACGTCTGCCACTAACTTACACAACAAACGCAAACATCTGCCACTAACACCTCAGAACAAACGCAAGCATCTGCCACTAACACCCACAGAACAAACATAAACATCTTGCCACTAACACCACCAGAACAAACGCAAAGCATCTGCCACTAACACCACAGAAAAACATAAACATCAGCCACTAACACCACAGAACAAACATAAACATCTGCCACTAACACCATAGAACAAACATAAACATCTGCCACTAACACCACAGAACAAACATAAACATCTGCCACTAACACCATAGAACAAACATAAACATCTGCCACTAACACCACAGAACAAACATAAACATCTGCCTCTAACACCACAGAACAAACATATACATCTGTCACTAACACGTCAGAACAAACATAAACATCTGCCACTAACACCTCAGAACAAACATAAACATCTGCCACTAACACCTCAGAACAAACATAAACATCTGCCACTAACACCACAGAACAAACATAAACATCTGCCAATAACACCACAGAACAAACATAAACATCTGCCACTAACACCACAGAACAAACATAAACATCTGCCACTAACACCACAGAACAAACATAAACATCTGCCACTAACACCACAGAACAAACATAAACATCTACCACTAACACCTCAGAACAAACATAAACATCTGCCACTAACACCTCAGAACAAACATAAACATCTGCCACTAACACCTCCGAACAAACATAAACATCTGCCACTAACACCTCAGAACAAACATAAACATCTGCCACCTAACACCTCAAGACAAACGCAAACATCTGCCACTAACACCTCCAGAACAAACGCATAAACACATCTGCCACTAACACACAAACAAACAAAACATCTGCCACTAACACCCACAGAACAAACGCAAACATCTGCCACTAACACCTCAGAACAAAACGCAAACATCTGCCACTAACTCCTCCAGAACAAACGCAAACATCTGCCACTAACACCACAGAACAAACATAAACATCTGCCACTAACACCACAGAACAAACATAAACATCAGCCACTAACACCACAGAACAGACATAAACATCTGCCACTAACACCACAGAACAATCATAAACATCTGCCACTAACACCTCAGAACAAACATACACATCAGCCACTAACACCTCAGAACAAACATAAACATCTGCCACTAACACCACAGAACAAACATAAACATCTGCCACTAACACCACATAACAGACATAAACATCTGCCACTAACACCACAGAACAAACATAAACATCTGCCACTAACACCACAGAACAAACATAAACATCTGCCACTAACACCACAGAACAAACATAAACATCTGCCACTAACGCACTCAGGAACAAACATAAACATCAGCCACTAACACCTCAGAACAAACGCCAGCATCTGCCCCCCTAACACCACAGAACAAACATAAACATCAGCCACAACACCACAGAACAAACAAAAACATCAGCCACTAACACCCTGGAACAAACATAAGCATCTGCCACTAACACACTCAGAACAAACATAAACATCTGCCACTAACACCACAGAACAAGCATAAACATCTGCCACTAACACCACAAGAACAAACATAAACATCAGACCACTAACGCCACAGGACAGGCATAGGCATCTGCCACTAACACCTGGGACAGAGCATAGGCATCTGCCACTAACACCTGGAACAAACATAAACATCAGCCACTAACACCACCAGGAACAAACATAAACATCTGCCACTAACGCCATGGAACAAACATAAACGGCATCTGCCACTAACACCTGGAACAAACATAAACATCTGCCGCTAACACCATAGAACAAACATAAAACATCTGCCCACTAACACCACAGGAACAAACATAAACATCACCGCGCATCTAACACCTGGAACAAACATATGCATCTGTCACTTCAACACCACAAGAACAAACATAAACATCTGCCACTAACACCTGGAACAAACATAAACATCTGCCTAACACCACAGAACAAAAACATAAACATCTGCCACTAACACCTCACGGAACAAACCTAAGAGCATCTGCCACTAACGCCACCAGGACAAACATAGGCAATCAATGCACTAACACCCACGGAACAAACATAAACATCTGCCACTAACACCTGGAACAAAACGCATAGGCAATCATGCCACTAACACCACAAGGACAAACATAAACATCAGCCACTAACACCACAAGAACAAACATAAACATCAGCCACTAACACCTCCAGAACAAAACATAAACATCTGCCACTAACACCTCAGGAACAAACATAAACATCAGCCACTAACACACTCCAGAACAAAACATAAACATCTGCCCACTAACACCTCAGAACAAGCAGCATCTGCCACTAACACCACAGAACAAACATAAACATCTGCCACTAACCACCAGGAACAAACATAAGCATCACCACACTAACACCACAGAACAAACATAGAGCATCTGCCACTAACACCTGGAACAAACATAAGAGCATCTGCCACTAACACCACCAGGAACAAACATAAAACATCTGCCACTAACACCACGGAATAAAACATAAAC
Organism: Homarus americanus; assembly: GCF_018991925.1. Lineage (NCBI taxonomy): Eukaryota > Metazoa > Arthropoda > Malacostraca > Decapoda > Nephropidae > Homarus > Homarus americanus. Next base: position 17,468,333 of record NW_024722227.1, on the reverse strand, counting down.
ATCAGCCACTAACACCTGGAACAAACGCAAACATCTGCCACTAACACTCCAGAACAAACATAAACATCAGCCACTAACACCACAGGGAACAAACATAAACATCTGCCACTAACACCACAGAACAAACATAAACATCACACCACTAACACCACAGAACAAACGCAAACATCTGCCGCTAACACCACAGAACAAACATAAAACATCAGCCACTAATAACACCTCCAGAACAAACATAAAACATCAGCCACTAACACCACAGAACAAGCAAAACATCAGCCACTAACACCACAAGAACAAACATAAACATCAGCCACCAACACCACAGAACAAACATAAACATCTGCCATAACGCCTCAGGACAAACATAGGCATCGGCCACTAACACCTGGACAGAGCATAGAGCATCCGGCCACTAACACCACAGGAACAAACATAAGAGCATCAGCCACTAGCACCACCGGGTACAAAACATAAACATCAGCCACTAACACCTCAGGAACAGAACGCATAAACATCAGCCACTAACACCCTGGAACAAAAACGCAAACATCACTAGCACTAGCGCCTGGAACAAAACATATAAAACGCATCAATACTAACCACAGAACAGACATAAACATCTGCCACTAAATCCACAAGAACAAAACATAAACATCACCGCCACTAACACCACAGAACAAACATAAACATCGGCCACTAACACCACAAGAACAAAACATAAACATCTGCCACTAACACCACAGAACAAACATAAGCATCTGCCACTAACACCTGGAACAAACATGGCAATCTGCCACTGGAATCCGCAAGACAAACATAGGCATCGGCCACTAACACCACAGGACAAACGCAAACATCTGCCACTAACACCCTGGAACAAAACATAAACATCGGCCACTAACGCCACCAGGAACAAACATAGACGCCACTAAAATCCACCGGAACAAACATAAACATCTGCCACTAACTTGCCACAAGGAACAAACATAAACATCGGCCACTAACACCACGGAACAGACGCATAAAATCAGCCACTAACACTACAGAACAAACGCAAGCATCTGCCACTAACACCACAGGAACAAAACATAGAGCATCACCGCTAACACCACAGGAACAAACATAAACATCAGCCACTAACACCACAGAACAAACATAAACATCAGCCACAACACCACAGGAACAAAAACGCAAACATCTGCCACTAACACCACAGGACAAACATAAACATCACCGCCACTAACACTTACTCGGAACAAACATAGAGCATCTGCCACTAACACCACCGGAACAAACGCAAACATCTGCCACTAACACCACAGGAACAAACATAAACATCAGCCACTAACACCACAGAACAAGAAACATAAACATCTGCCACTAACACCACAGAACAAACATAAAAACATCCAGCCACTAACACACTCAGAACAAACATAAACATCTGCCCATAACACCACAGAACAGACGCAAACATCTGCCACTAACACCACAGAACAAACGCAAACATCTGCCACTAACACCACAAGAACAAACATAAACATCAGCCACTAACACCACAAACAGACATAAACATCTGCCACTAACACCACAGAACAATCACGCCAAACATCTGCCGCTAACACCTCAGGAACAAACATACACATCAGCCACTAACACCTCAGAACAAAACATAAACATCTGCCACTAACACCACCAGAACAAACACCAAACATCTGCCACTAGCACACATAACAGACAAACATCTGCCACTAACACCACAGAACAAACATAAACATCACCAGCCACTAACACCTGGGAACAAACATAAACATCTACTAACACCACAGAACAAACGCAAACATCTGCCACTAACACCACAAGACAAACATAAACATCTGCCGCAACACCACAGAAAAAACATAAACATCACCACTAACACCACAGAACAAGAAACAAACATCTGCCACTAACACCACAGAACAAACATAAGCATCTGCCACTAACACCTCAGAAGAAACATAAACATCACCACTAACACCACAGAACAAACATAAACATCAGCCCACTCACACCACAGGAACAAACATAAACATCTGCCACTAACGCCACAGGACAAGGTATAGGCATCACCGCTAACACCTGGAACAGGCATAGAGCATCAGCCACTCTCACGCACCCACCGGAACAAACATAGGCACGGCCACTAACCATGGAACAAACATAGAAGCATCTGCCACTAACACCACGGAACAAACATAAACATCACCACTAACACCGCAGAACAAACATAAGAGCATCTGACCACTCACACCACAGGAACAAACATAAAACATCTGCCACTTTAACACACTCCGGAACAAACATAAGAGCATCCAGCCACTAACACCACAGAACAAACGCAAACATCTGCCACTAACACCACCAGAACAAAACATAAACATCAGCCACTAACACCTGGGAACAAACATAAACATCCAGCCACTAACACCTGGAACAAACATAAGAAGCATCTGCCACTAACACCACAGGACAAACATAAACATCACCACTAACACCTGGAACAAACATAAACATCTGCCACTAACGCCTGGAACAGAGCATAAAGCATCTGCCACTAACACTCAGAACAGACATAAACATCTGCCACTAACACCACAGAACAAACATAAACATCAGCCACTAACACCACAAGAACAGAACGCAAACATCAGCCACACTAACACACTCCAGAACAAACATAAACATCTGCCACTAACACCACAGAACAAACATAAAACATCTGCCACCTAACACCACAGAACAAAACAAGCATCTGCCACTAACACCACGGAACAAACATAAACATCAGCCACTAACTTACCACAGAACAAACATAAACATCTGCCACTAACACCACAGGAACAAACGCAAACATCAGCCACCCAACACCACCAGGAACAAACATAAACATCTGCCACTAACACCACCAGGAACAAACATAAACATCACCACTAACTGGAACAAACGCAAACATCTGCCACATAACACCACAGAACAAACATAAACATCCAGCCACTAACACCACAGAACAAAACATAAACATCGGCCCACTAACACCACAGAAGAAACATAAACATCTGCCACTAACACCACAGAACCAGGCATGGCAATCTGCCACTAACACCACAGAACAAACATAAACATCAGCCACTAACACCACCGAACAAACATAAACATCAGCCACTAACACCACGGAACAAACATAAACATCAGCCACCCCAACACCACAGGAACAAACATAAACATGCCACTAACACCACAGAACAAACATAAACATCTGCCA
>NW_024722227.1:17439107-17464929 GCF_018991925.1 Homarus americanus | reverse complement strand
AACAAACATAAACATTCGCCACCAACACCTCAGAACAAACATAAACATTCGCTAACACCACAGAACAAACATAAACGTCTGCCACTAACACCAGATGATGGGATGGTGGTTGTTGATGTCTGGAGGGTGATGGGATGGTGGTTGTTGATAGCAGGAGAGTGATGGGATGGTGGTTATGGATGGCTGAGGGTGATGGGATGGTGGTTGTTGGTGTGGAGATGAGGAGGTGGTTGTTGATGTCTGGAGGGTGATGGGATGGTGGTTGTTGATGGCAGGAGTGATGGGATGGTGGTTGTTGATGGCTGGAGGTGATGGGATGGTGGTTGGAGTCTGGAGGGAATGGGATGGTGGATGTTGATGGCTGGAGAGTGATGGGATGGTGGTTGTTGATGGCTGGATGATGGGATGGTGGTTGTTGATGGCTGGAGGTGATGGGATGGTGGTTGTTGGAGGTGATGGATTGTGTTGTTGGCTGGAGGGTGATGGGATGGTGGTTGTTGGTGGCTGGAGGATGATGGGATGGTGGTTGTTGGTGGCTGGAGGATGATGGGATGGTGGATGTTGATGGCAGGAGAGTGATGGGATGGTGGTTGTTGATGGAGGTGATGGGATGGTGGTTGTTATGGCTGGAGGTGATGGGATGGTGGTTGTTGGAAGATGATGGTGGTTGTTGAAGTCTGGAGGTGATGGGATGGTGGATGTTGATGGCTGGAGGGTGATGGGATGGTGGTTGTTGATGGCTGAGGGGTGATGGGATGGTGGTTGTTGATGGCTGGAGGTGATGGAAGGTGGTTGCTGGAGGGTGATGGGATGGTGGTTGTTGGCTGGAGGTGATGGGATGGTGGTTGTTGGTCTGGAGGTGATGATGGTGGTTGTTGGTGGCTGTGGAGGGGATGGTGGTTGTTGATGGCTGGAGTGTGATGGGATGGTGGTTGGAGGTGATGATGGTGGTTGTTGATGGCTGGAGGTGATGGGATGGTGGTTGTTGGAGGCTGGAGGTGATGGGATGGTGGTTGTTGATGGCTGGAGGGTGATGGGATGGTGGTTGTTGATGCTGGAGGGTGATGGGATGGGGTTGCTGGAGGCTGATGGGATGGTGGTTGTTGATGGCTGGAGGGTGAGGGATGGTGGTTGTTGGAGGCTGGATGATGGGATGGTGGTTGTTGGTATGAGGGAGGGTGGAGGTGATGGGATGGGGTTGTTGATGGCTGGAGGTGATGGGATGGTGGTTGTTGAAGTTGGAGGGTGATGGGATGGTGGATGTTGATGGCTGGAGGGTGATGGGATGGTGGTTGTTGATGGCTGGAGGTGATGGGATGGTGGTTGTTGATGGCTGGAGGTGATGGGATGGGTTGTGGGAATGGAGGATGGATGGTGGTTGTTGATGGCTGGAGGTGATGGGATGGTGGTTGTTGGAGGCTGGAGGGTGATGGGATGGTGGTTGTTGATGGCTGGAGGGTGATGGGATGGTGGTTGTTGGTGGCTGGAGGGTGATGGGATGGTGGTTGTTGGGTGGAGGAATGGGATGGTGTGATAGCTGGAGGGTGATGGGATGGTGTTGTTGGTGCGGAGGTTGATGGGATGGTGGTTGTTGGGCGAATGATGGGATGGTGTTAATGGCTAGAGGGTATGGGATGGTGGTTGTTGGTCTGGAGGTGATGGATGGTGGTTGTTGATGGCTGGAGGGTGATGGGATGGTGGTTGTTGGGTATGGAGGTGATGGTATGGTGGTTGTTGATGGCTGGAGGTGATGATGGTGGTTGTGGGAAGGATGGAGGTGGTTGTTGAAGGCTGGAGGGTGATGGGATGTGGTGATGTTGATGGCTGGAGGGTGATGGGATGGTGGTTGTTGATGGCTGGAGGTGATGGGATGGTGGTTGTTGAAGTCTGGGGTGATGGGATGGTGGTTGTTGATGGCTGGAGGTGATGGGATGGTGGTTGTTATGGCTGGAGGTGATGATGGTGGTTGTTGAAGGCTGGAGGGTGATGGGATGGTGGTTGTTGATGGCCGAGGTGATGGGAAGGTGTTAATGGCGGAGGTGATGGGATGGTGGTTGTTGATGGCTGAAGGTGATGGGATGGTGGTTGTTGATGGCTGGAGGTGATGGGATGGTTGTTGATGGCTGGAGGGTGATGGGATGGTGGTTGTTGGAGGCTGGAGGGTGATGATGGTGGTTTGATGGCGAGGTGATGATGGTGGTTGTTGATCGAGTGGGTGATGGGATGGTGGTTGTTGGTGGCTGGAGGTGATGGGATGGTGGTTGTTGATGGCTGGAGGGTGATGGGATGGTGGTTGTTGATGGCTGGAGGGATGGGATGGTGGTTGTTGGTACGAGGGTGATGGGATGGTGGTTGTTGGTGGCTGGAGGGTGATGGGATGGTGTGTTGATGGCTGGAGGGTGATGGGATGGTGGTTGTTGGTGGCCGAGGGTGATGGATGGTGGTTGTTGGTACGGAGGGGGATGGGATGGTGGTTGTTGATGGCTGGGGGTGATGGGATGGTGGTTGTTGGGGCTGGAGGGGATGAGGTGGTTGATGGCCGGAGGTGATGGGATGGTGGTTGTGGTTGAGGGGATGGGGTTGTTGGTGGCTGGAGGGTGATGGATGGTGGTTGTTGATGGCCGAGGGTGATGACGGTGGTTGTGGCTGGAGGGATGATGGTGGTTGTTGATGGCTGGAGGGTGATGGGATGGTGGTTGTTGATGGCTGGAGGGTGATGGGATGGTGGTTGTTGATGGCTGGAGGGTGATGGGATGGTGGTTGTTGGTGCGGAGGTGATGGGATGGTTTGCTGGTAGGAGGATGGGATGGTGGTTGTTGATGGCTGAGTGTGATGGATGGTGGTTGTTGGTGGCTGGAGGGTGATGGGATGGTGGTTGTTGATGGCTGGAGGGTGATGGGATGGTGGTTGTTGGTGGCTGGAGGGTGATGGAAGGTGTGTTAATGGCTGGAGGGTGATGGGATGGTGGTTGTTGATGGCTGGAGGTGATGGGATGGTGGTTGTTGAAGTCTGGAGGTGATGGGATGGTGGATGTTGATGGCTGGAGAGTGATGGGATGGTGGTTGTTGATGGCGGAGGGTGATGGGATGGTGGTTTGATGGCGGAGGTGATGGATGGTGGTTGTTGGAGGCTGGAGGTGATGGGATGGTGGTTGTTGATGGCTGAGGGGTGATGGATGGTGGTTGTTGATGGCTGAGGGTGATGGGATGGTGGTTGTTGATGGCCGGAGGGTGATGGGATGGTGGTTGTTGGTGGGGGATGGGAGGAGCTGAGGGTGATGGGATGGTGTTGTTGATGGCTGGAGGTGATGGGATGGTGGTTGTTGGAAGTCTGGAGGTGATGGGATGGTGGATGGATGGCGAGGTGATGGATGGTGGTTGTTGATGGCCGAGGGTGATGGGATGGTGGTTGTTGATGGCTGGAGGGTGATGGGATGGTGGTTGGAGGCTGGAGGGTGATGGGATGGTGGTTGATGGGAGGGATGGTGGGTTGTTGATGGCTGGAGGGTGATGGGATGGTGGTTGTTGGTGGCGGAGGTGATGATGGTGTGTTGATGGCTGGAGGGTGATGGATGGTGGTTGTTGGTACGGAGGTGATGATGGTGGTTGTGTGGCTGGAGGGGGGGATGGGGTTGTGGAGAGATGGGATGGTGGTTGTTGATGGCTGGAGGGTGATGGGATGGTGGTTGTTGGTATGGAGGCGATGGATGGTGGTTGTTGGATGGCTGGAGGGTGATGGGATGGTGGTTGTTGATGGCTGGAGGGTGATGGATGGTGGTTGTTGATGGCTGGAGGGTGATGGGATGGTGGTTGTTGATGGCTGGAGGGTGATGGGATGGTGGTTGTTGATGGCTGGAGGGTGATGGGATGGTGGTTGTTGATGGCGGAGGTGATGGGATGGTGGTTGTTGATGGCTGGAGGTGATGGATGGTGGTTGTTGATGGCTGGAGGTGATGGATGGTGGTTGCGATTTGATGGGTGATGGGATGGTGGTTTGAGGATGAGTGGTATTGTATGAGGGTGATGGATGGTGGCTGTTGGCTGATGGGTGATGGGACGGTGGTTGTTGATGGCTGGAGGGTGATGGGATGGTGGCTGTTGGTGCGGAGGCGATGGGATGGTGGTTGTTGATGGCGGAGGGTGATGGGATGGTGGTTGTTGGTGCGGAGGGTGATGGGATGGTGTTAACGGTCGAGGGTGATGGGATGGTGGTTGGACTGGTGATGGGATGGTGGTTGTTGGGGATGGATGGAGGTGGTGATGGCTGGAGTGATGGGATGGTGTGGATGAGGGGATGATGGTGGTTGTGATGGTGGAGGGTGAGGGATGGTGGTTGGGTGAGAGATGGTGGTTGTTGATGGTGGAGGTGATGGGAGGTGGTTGTGAGGGCCGAAGGGTGATGGGATGGTGGTTGTGATGGCTGGAGGGTGATGGGATGGTGGTTGTTGGCTGAAGGGTGATGGGATGGTGGTTGTTGATAGCTGAGGTGATGGGATGGGGTGTGGCAGAGATGATGGTGGTTGTGATAGCGGAGGGAGATGGATGGTGTTAATGGCAGGAGGTGATGGGATGGTGGTTGTTGGTGGTGGAGGCGATGGGATGGTGGTTGTTGATATCGATGGCGATGGGATGGTGGTTGTTGGGTACGAGGGTGATGGCATGGTGGTTGTTGATGGCCGAGGTGATGGGATGGTGGTTGTTGGTGGCTGGAGGGTGATGGTATGGTGGTTGTTGATGATCTGGAGGGTGATGGGATGGTGGTTGTTGGTGGCGGAGGGGTGATGGGATGGTGGTTGTTGGTACGGAGGGCAATGGGATGGTGGTTGTTGATAGCCGAGGGTGATGGGATGGTGGTTGTTGATGGATGGAGGGGTGAGGACGGTAGTTGTTGGTACGGAGGATGATGGATGGTGGTTGTTGGTACGAGTGGGGGTGATGGGATGGTGGTTGTTGGTACGGAGGGCAATGACGGTGGTTGCTGATAGATGGAGGGCGACGGGATGGTGGTTGTTGATGGTGGAGGCGATGGGATGGTGGATGTTGATGGACGGAGGGTGATGGATGGTAGTTGCTGGCACGGAGTGACGATGGATGGTGGTTGTTGATAGCTGATGGGTGATGGGATGGTGGTTTTGCTGTCTGGAGGATGATGGGATGGTGGTTGTTGGTACGGAGGTGATGGGATGGTGGATGTTGATGGATGGAGGGTGATGGGACGGTGGTTGTTGGTACTGGAGGTGATGGATGGTGGTTGTTGATGGCCGGAGGGGTGATGGGATGGTGGTTTTGGCTGTCCGAGGATGATGGGATGGTGGTTGCTGGTAATGATGGGCGAAGGGATGGTGGATGTTGATGGCTGGAGGGTGATGGGATGGTGGTTGCGTCGAGGATGATGGGATGGTGGTTGTTGGCTGAGGGGTGATGGGATGGTGGTTGTTGGTATCGGAGGGTGATGGGATGGTGGTTGTGGGTATGGAGGTGAGGACGGTGGATGCCGATGGATGGATGGGTGATGACGGTGGTTGTTGGTGGCTGGAGGATGATGGGATGGTTGGTTGGTACTGGAGGGTGATGGGATGGTGGTGTTGGAGGGTGATGGGACGTGTGGGGTGTTGAGGGTGATGGGATGGTGGTTGCTTTAGGGCGGAGGTTGATGGGATGGTGGTTGCGGATGATGAGTGGCGATGATGGTGGTTGTGGGTGCGGAGGGTGATGGGATGGTGGTTGCTTTAGGCGGAGGTTGATGGGATGGTGGTTGTTGGAGGCGGAGGGTGATGGGATGGTGGTTGTTGGTTGCTGGAGGGTGATGGGATGGTGGTTGTTGAAGGTGATGGGATGGTGGTTGTTGGAGGGTGATGGGATGGTGGTTGTTGGAGGTGATGGGATGGTGGTTGTGGAGGGTGATGGGATGGTGGTTGCTGAGGCGAGGCGATGGGATGGTGGTTTTGATGCTGGAGGGTGATGGGATGGTGGTTGTTGGTACGGAAGGGTGATGGGATGGTGGTTGTTGGTACGGAGGTGATGGGATGGTGGTTGTTGGTGTCTGGAGGTTGATGGGATGGTGGTTGTGGATGGAGGATATGGGATGGTGGTTGTTGGTGGCTGGATGATGATGGGATTATGGTTGTTGGTGGCTGGAGGGTGATGGGATGGTGGTTGTTGGTGGCTGGAGGGTGATGGGATGGTGGTTACTGATTGCTGGAGGGTGATGGGATGGTGGTCGTTGGTGGCTGAAGGGTGATGGGATGGTGGTTCTTGGTGTCTGGAGGGTGATGGGATGGTGGTTGTTGGTGGCTGGAGGGTGATGGGATGGTGGTTGTTGGTGTCTGGAGGGTTCTGTGATTGTGGTTGTTGATGGCTGGAGAGTGATGGGATGGTGGTTGTTGGTGACTCAGGGTGATTGAATGGCGGTTGGAGGGTGATGGGATGGTTGTTTTTGGTGGCTGAAAGGTGGTGGAATGGTGGCTAGAGGGTGATGGGATGGTGGCTGGGTGGGTAATGGGATGGTGTGTGGATGTGTATTGGATGATAGTTGGACTAATGTTTAGACAGCCACTTTTTATTTATTTATTTTATTTTTTTGCTGTTTTCCTCTTCACACTCATAGGTTCGTTAGCCGCTTGTGCGATCGGTCACGTCTCTGTTACGCACTGTTGGCATGTACTGGGTATGCACCGGCTCCTGAATATACCTGAACCTGCTCCAGTGTTGGTCAAGTCTTGTCTTGAAACAGCTCACACTCGGTACCGTCACAACACTCTGGCAGATTGTTCCAAGAGTTCGCAACTCTCGCCCGAAAAAGTTTGCCCTCACAATTTTCTGGACTTGTGGCTTCTTCAACATTGAACTGTGACACATTGTGGGGCAGGTTTTTGCCAACTCCAGGTAAGGACACTGAATTGAATTGAATTGAATTAAAACAGTTTATTTTGCCAGAAAAACACAGATACAGAGTGGATAATAATAACAAATATTAACATGGCTGAGCTTGTGTTGGAGAACCTGAGCTCTCTTTTAGGCACCTGATATATACTATACATTCATCTCAAGGAAGTTTTATGTAACATTTAGTATCATCTGGAATAGTACAATAGCATGGTGGTAATAAGAACATCTCATAATGTTACCAATACGGTTATCACTTCCAATATTTATTAATTTTATTTATTTTTGTTATATATATATATATATATATATATATATATATATATATATATATATATATATATATATATATATATATATATATATATATATATATATATATATATATACTACAGTGGAATTGAAAAACATAAGTATAATGGGGGAGCAGTACAACATGGGTTATACAGCAATATGGTTGAACAAGAGGACAGAGCTATCAGGATTATGTCTAGTTGGCAATTATGTTTATTACAATAGTAATTACTTATCTATTTACATGATAATTTCCGATAAAACGGTTTTGAGGGTACAATAAAAGCAGGTACTGTAAATATAGTAGGTGTTACAAGAAATATTAATACTTAGACAGTAGATATTTTTTAAGAGATGATTTAAAGGAAGGGAGCATAGTCTTTGCTCGGATGGGTGGGGGCAAGTTGTTCTCACCCTTCTCACCTTGATATTTTGCGGAGGTCTGGGACTGAGAGGAGTGCATGGGGGGGGGGTGATTATTCCGGAACTGGAAATAATTATTGTCAAGCAAGTGAGTGATAGATTTGTAAACAAAGAGGGCACAGCAGTAGGTGTTAATATCTTCGAATTTTATCATTTTCAATTTAGCAAATTTTTCGTTTGTGTGATCTGTTTTTTTTTTTCAAGTAGGTCATTGTGCAGTAACTTGAGATTGTGTTTTTGAAGAGCCAGAGGCCCCTCATAGTGTGCGACAGTGTATCAGGTGTTGGTAAACAAGATCATAATAGATTTCTTTCATTGCTGTGAGAGTGAGTGACTGTCGAGTGTGATACATGATACCTCACTGTTTATTGACTTTGCTGTGAAAGGCTTCTATGTGGTTTCTCCAGTTAAGTTTCTCATCAACAATAACTCCGAGGAATTTAGTAATTTTGTTCGCGTTTGAGGACTGTATTACCAAGGTACAGGGGGTCCAAGTCTGGGGGTAAGTTTTTCCTTCTGTGTAAGGTCGTGTAGTAGGTTTTCTCAAGGTTTAAGATCAGTTTATTACGTATTACCCAGGTCCTGACTTCAGTGTTCATAGTTCTCTTCAAGGAATGAAGGTCTGAGTTGCTGGCATAGAGATTACTATCGCCTGCAAATAAGTTGTATTTTATGAGTGAGCTGGCGTGGTCTATGTCGTTTATGTACAACAAAAACAGTACTGGACCGAGAATGGAACCTTGGGGGACGCCATACAAGATTGACGAGGAGTCAGATTGGTGATTATAATAGCAGACATACTGCATCCTGTTGGACAGATATGAGGTTAACCAATTGTGGGACAGGCCCCTAGCGCCGTAATGTTCAAGCTTTGAAAGGAGGATGGTATGGTCGACAGTATCGAAGGCTTTAGAGAGGTCCAAGAATATACCGACTGTGAACTGACTGTCATCAAAGGAATTTATGATATCATTAGTAAAGGATAGCAGAACACTCTCAGTCGACCTTCTAGATCTAAATCCAAACTGGGAGTCTGTAAAGTTGTTATTGGCATTGCAGAAGGAATTTAGTCTATTACATGTTAGCTTTTCCAGTATCTTACTCAAGGCTGGGAGGACTGATATACTGTAGGGCTGTAATTCTTGAAGAGACCTTTGTCCCCTGATTTTTTATATGCTGGGTGAACTTTAGCAATTTTCATTTTATCAGGAAAGACACCACTAGTGAAGGAGGAGTTACAAGTGTGTAGGAGAACAGGTAGTAATAAGTGGGCTACTTTCTTAATGATGCTCATTGGTATAGTGTCTTCGCCTACTGCTGCATCTTTGGACATTTTTATGATGGCCAGTAATTCATCTGCTGTGGCAGAGGATAAAAACAGCTCATTTTGCTGTCTGTTTTGCAGGTAGGCTCTAAATTCCTCATGGTGATCAGGAATGCTCTCTGCAAGATTTTTGCCAACATTAATAAAATAATCATTGAAGTGGTTGGCAATGGGGGAGGGTTTCGTTACAACAGAAGCATTTATCATAAAAGCTGAGTGGGGGGCCGAAGGCTGAGTGTTCCTGTTCTGAATAGAATTTATGACATTCCAGGTTTTCTTACTGTCGCCTGATGTTGACTGGAGCTTATTTGTATAATAGCTACGTCTGGCATTTCTAACTGCTTGAGTTATTCTATTTCTGATACTTCGGTAAGCATCACCGAAAGTTATGGGTCTTTTTGAAAATTTCCTTTGGAGTTTGTGTTTTTCTTTTATCATTATCATAATTTCGCTTGTGATATAGGGTTTGGAAATGGATACAGTTTTCACTGACTTAGTCTTGAGCGGGAAGCATTTACCAAAGCAAGCATTGAAGATGCAAGAGAAGTTGCAGCTGTTCACGTTAGGGTTGTCGGAGGCATAGACAAGATCCCAGTTAGTATTCATTAGGTTGTTTTAAAAAAGGAGCGTGTTGTCGGTGCAGTAGTCTCTGTATTGTATTGAGACTCTAATAGACCTTTCAGGTCTTGTGGCTGTTTTATACATGGCAGAAACTGGGAAGTGATCTGAGATATTGTTATAAATAATTCCACTTGCTAGGTTGTTAGGAGTGTTGTTAGTCCAGATATGATCTATCTAGTGGGTTTGGTTATAGTGTTGAAGAAGAGTTTAGAATGACAGGTAGCAAGAAGGTCTGATACTGAGGTGTCGGTTTCTGATTTTAATAGATCAAGGTTGAAATCTCCTGTAATGTAGCAATGTTTCCTCTCTGATCTTATGATAGTGATAAGCTCCGAAAATTTATCAAGAAAATTCCTTACATTAGTGTGGGGTCTTCTGTAGATTACTCCTACTAGGATATTTCGTGTGTCGTTACGTAATTCAATGAAAACACTCTCCATGTACTCCTCCTGAACCTTTAAATCATCTCTTACAGAAGTGTTATACTTGATATCAACATATAGGGCGACACCACCACTGTGTCGTAACGTGTTGACGCAGTGTCTATTATACTTAGGAATGTTATACAAATGGTCAATATCGTTAGTGAGTTTGGTCTCACAGAACCCAAGTACATCAAATTTGTGGGCAATAGATGATAAACAATTATCTAAAAAGGTGTCTAGATGAAGGGGAATACTACTGATGTTATGGCTAATCAAGGAGAAGGAATGAGGTAGTAGAAGACTAGAACTAAACTCGGGAGAGTCAGGAAAGTAATAGTTACAGTTGGGGTTGGTGTAACCCAGTGAGTTTTGTAGAAAGGCATCAGGATCGATATGAGGGAGTATTGTGTCGACACCACGGGTAATTGGGGTGTAACACATATGATCTAGCACATCTAAGGGAATGACACTAGTATCATTATTGTGGGAACATTAATACTGTTTAAGGAACAGTAAAAACTTAGGGTCACTGAGGTGTGAAAAAGGAAGATCAGTGAAAATTATAATAGTGGGGGGGGGGAGGTAACGTACTCACAAGTGCTACAACCAACATAATTAGGAAGACTGTTGAGGGCGATTCCCAGATGGAGTGGGAGGTGCTCCTGTCACTCGGTTTTGAGGGTTGTTGGTTTCCACCACAGAGGGTAGACGTGTAGTACTCGAGTTGGCCGGCAGGGGGGGAAACTCCTCAAGTGATAGTGACAGTGGCTGGTTCCCCCTTAGTGGGAAGGGGGTTTTCGAGGGGCTTGGGGGAATTTGGTACAGCTGGTGGGTGAGTGGACGGGTGTCCACTTGCCCGATCCCTCACAACAAGGGTTTTATGACTGAACGTCACGTGTTTCCCTTGTTTCCTGGCTTCTTTAAACTGTTCCATTTGCTGTAGACGGGCTTTATTCGTTACTGGGCAGAGATCTTCGTTAACGAAGATAGTGGTGCCTTTCAGTTTACTGCGTTGATAAAACACTTTGTCACGGTGAGAGGGGTTCAGCAGGCGTGAAATTTTGCGTTAGGATGACTCCCAGTTCTCGTGGATGTCTTCAGGGATACCGGGAATCCTGAGGTTGTTTCGCCGCCCTATGTCATCCACATAATCCACCCGGTCTGCTGTTGTCGTTAGTTCCGTTTTGAGCTTGGAATTCTCCTCACTTAGCTGTTGAACTTGGGCCTTGAGTGTTCGGTTCTCATTAGCTTCAACGTTCAAAATTGCTTGTAAGTCACTTATTTCCCCTTGCGAGAATTCCAAGCTTCTTTTAATCTCACTTAGCTGGTCAGTGAGATGCCGGTTAGCCTCTTCTAGCTTCCTGATGGTCGCCTTATTCATTTGTTGTATGATGTCCTGTATGAGAGTCCATTGGACTTCCATTATCACATCAGCCAGCTGTTGTTTCGTGAAATTTGAATGTTTGATACTAGCAGCCAACTTAGACATATTGGAGCTAGTGAGGGCTGAGTAGCTGGCAGTAGGGTGACAGTCTAGTTGTGTGGTCAGCTGGGTGGCCTGGTGGGACGGTGGGGGAGTGTGGACTGTGGGGGTGGACAGGGCTCAGATTACAAGCCGTGGCACTGAGGGGAGCTTGGTGGGCCTACACCTCACTTCGTAGACACAGATTCACCAGTAAATTTACAAATATATCTACTTAGGGGGATCACAGATAGATATTGTACTGGTCACGACTCTCACGAATCAGATTTCCTAGAAATCAGACTGGGTACTCCTGGAAAGACCCTGTTTTTCGACGAAAAACACGGTGCTCCCACACACAGGTTCCACCACCACGACAGGAGATAGGCAGAGTATTGCCCGTTGAGATGTTTATACACCTCAATTAGATCCCCCTTTGCCCATCTGTAGTATAGGCTTGGCAATTGCAGGCTCTCTAATCTGTCCTTAAACGCAGGAAGATTGTTTACATCCTTTCTTGTGAACACCGAGGAAAAGAAACTGCTCAACGCCTCAGCTTTGTCCTAGTCAGAATTTGCGTAACTACCATCTTCAAGCCTCAGATATGATACTCCTACTCTCGATTTTAATTTAGACTTTGCATAGCGGTAAAATGCCTTTGGGTTTGACTTGACCTCGCTTGCAACCAGCCTCTGGAATCCTTTTCAGCCTTTCTACAGTCTGACTTTGCTTGGTTCTTGGATCTGGCATGCATCCTCCTGTCCTGCTCATCGTTTGACCTGACCCACTTCTTGAATTTCTGGGTTTTCTTCTTAACGTTGTCAACCGCCGCATGGTTCATGTGTAGTGGTCTCCTTGTATTCCTAGAGGCACTGGGTTTGGTCTTGGGTATATATTTATCGATCAAATGATTCACTTTACTGTCTATGATATTCAGTGTAGCTTCTGTGTTCTTATTCCTTAGTAAGTCAGGCCAGTGTATACTCCTCATCTCCTCCCTCATCCCATCGTAATTTCCTTTGTAATATTTTAACCTGGACCTGGTTTTTCTCATGAACCAAGTAACATTGAAATCTGAAGGACAACGTTACATGGTGACTGGTGTCAACGGGGGCTAGGTGTTCCAGCTTGGCCACCATACCCTCCTCGTTTGTTATGCAGAGGTCCAGTGGCTTGGGTGTTTGTTCCAATGCTTAGTAGAAAATAGTTGGGTTCCAGCATATTCTTTGCCTTCCATATTATTTCCAACTATCTATGTTTGAGTCTACATATTGCAGACACTAATACCACCTCCATTTTGCAGACATCTACCGGCTGATGCTAGGGGTGAAAAAGTTTGGTCTGAGTGTCAACCTGCTGGCCACCCGCATCTTGCCCTCACTCCTGCCCCTCACCATTAGTCCCTCACTCAACCTCCTCCAGTTTAGCTTCCTCCTCCAGACCATACATGAGATGCTCGACCACATCGACAAGTGAGTATTTGGAGGCCATACCTGGTGGTGAGTACCCAGAGACTAGGTGGTAAGTACTTGATGACTTGGTGCTGAATAACTGGAGGGCTTACCATACCTGGAAGTGAGTACCATACCTTGAATGTATTGGAATTATACCTGATGGTGAAGGACCTGGTAATATTATGACCAGTGATGATGACCTGGTAATATTATGACCAATGATGATGACCTGGTAATTGTGGAGAGGAGTATGCACAGTCATCACCTGACCAAAGGAGAGTTAAACATAAAATATACATAGAGAGTAAAATTAGGAGAGGGGAAGATTAAATATTAAAAATTAAAATACTTGGTAAATGTTTAATAATATAAAGATTTAAAAGATTCAAGGTAATGAGTTCTCCAACTGTTATAATGTAAGCTTTAAGCTTTTGGCTAGAGGTAAGACCTTCCTCCTGAAAATAATCTGAAGGTATTTTTTTTCCATATCCTCAGGCGATGTAACTGAGCAATATTTCCAACTGTGATTTTATCAAGATATATCTTATCTACGCTTTCATTGTGGATCTACATGAAATATATATATATATATATATATATATATATATATATATATATATATATATATATATATATATATATATATATATATATATATATATATATATATATATATAGATATATATATAGATATATATAGATATATATAGATATAGATATATATAGATATATATATATATATATATATAGATATATATAGATATAGATATATATAGATATAGATATATATAGATATATAGATATATATAGATATAGATAGATAGATATATATAGATAGATATATATAGATATAGATAGTAGATATATAATAGATAGATATATAGATATATAGATAGAGATATAGATATATATAGATATAGATATATATATATATATATATATATATATATATATATATATATATATATATATATATATATATATATATATATATATATATATATATATATATATATATATATATATATATATATATATATTTCTCAGCTACATCGCCTGAGGATATACAGGTATGCTGTATATATATCCAGTCCTCTTGTTTAGGAGAATTTCTCATTTTTTGTGTAATGTTGGTGGAGGTCATGTGACAGTCCTTCTAGCTAGTCTTGGATAAATAACTCAACCTGATGTACCTACCATCTCTCAACAACCAGCCCTCCTTAACCACCATCTCTCAACAACCAGCCCTCCTTAACCACCATCTCTCAACAACCAGCCCTCCTTAACCACCATCTCTCAACAACCAGCCCTCCTTAACCACCATCTCTCAACAACTCAACCCCCTCCTAACCACCATCTCTCAACAACCAGCCCTCCTTAACCACCATTTCTCAACAACCAGCCCTCCTTAACCACATCTCTCAACAACCAGCCCTCCTTAACCACCATCTCTCAGCAACCAGCCCTCCTTAACCACCATCTCTCAACAACCAGCCCTCCTTAACCACCATCTCTCAACAACCAGCCCTCCTTAAACGCCATTTCTCAACAACCAGCCCTCCTTAACCACCATCTCTCAACAACCAGCCCTCCTTAACCACCATCTCTCAACAACCAGCCCTCCTCAACCACCATCTCTCAACAACCAGCCCTCCTCAACCACCATCTCTCAACAACCAGCCCTCCTTAACCACCATCTCTCAACAACCAGCCCTCCTTAACCACCATCTCTCAACAACCAGCCCTCCTTAACCACCATCTCTCAACAACCAGCCCTCCTTAACCACCATCTCTCAACAACCAGCCCTCCTTAACCACCATCTCTCAACAACCAGCCTTCCCTGCTGACCAGCCCTCAACAACCTTGCCTCCAATCCTCATTAACAGCCCTCACTGCCCACAGACAACAGCGGAACAAGTTGAAGCTGGACAACCTGAGTCTAGCGAGCAGCCCGGGAGAGAAGCGTTTGCTGCGCCACCAACTGAGCTCAGACAACATGTCTCTCTCGCCCTTCTCCCCAGTGCCCAATGTGAAGATCCAGGACACCCGCATGTCCTCCAGTGCCGAGGACTTCCTCTCTCGCCGGGGGTCGTCAGGTATAGGCTTCATGGGATACTCCTTCTCAGGTAAATCCCGGCAAGCAAGTTGTGGTGGTGGTGATGGTTGTTGTTGTGGTGGGTGATGGTGGTGGATTTGGCCTGGGTGTTGAGAGGAAGGGAGTCAGCTAGTCTAATTTGAGATGAATGATCACTTTGGCTAAGTTGATCAATGAATGTACTGTACAGTATAAGGTAAGTCACTTATTTCAGTTGAAGATAATTATTAGTGCATAGCGTCAAAGAAAATATGATTCTTTGTGGAAAAAAAGTGATAATACAGTATTTAGTTTGAAAGGGAAATCGGAAAATATCAAGGTCCCTTCTTCTCACACTCATTTTGCCACATGCACAGCCACCCACCATGTGCATCATCGCCTGCTGTACACCTCACGACATGGCTCATCAACCCAACAGTCCATACAGCCAAACTAATGTAAACTCTTAAAGACTCCCTGAAGGTCTTAGAAAAAAAAATCAAAATAGTCTGATAAGGGACTTGGTGGGTTGCAAAGTCTTGTGTGATTGGCTGAAGCAATAGCTAACAACAATGAGTTTTAGAAGATCTTGTGTGATTGGCTAAGGTGTCAGCCAATCATGAGCTGTTTCGTGAATGTGTGGAGTGTTGGTGCCATTTTCTTGACATTCAAGTTTTTCTCATTATTGTTACGGTTGCAGAATGTTCTGGCATTCCTGTGGTTTTGCTCTTAATGTTTGTCTGTATTATTCCTTAGTGGTATGAGAATATATCTTACTAAAACCTAGGAATCATTTTGAACCATTAATAGTAAGGAAGCATTGTCTTATATAGTTAGCTTTGCAAAAGTTCATGTCTGCAACTAATTTTTTTTTTCACACTCACATACAGAATCTTGTTGTCTAATATATGCTTGAGAATAATGCATCTGTTTTTGGAACATGTCCTTAAAATGGCACTCTTAAGATTTTTGTCCTGTTGCATGCAAATGTTGAAGAAAACATATTTTAGCAATAATAAGGTTAAGCAATGTATTTGAGAATACAAGTACAGTTGTCATTGTCCTCATGAAGTAAATTTTTAGCAACAAAGAGAATCACAGGTGTTGGCAGGTTATTAGTCAGACCATCAGCTCATAATACCTGGGCATTTGTCCACTCCTTAAGGAGACAAAAGGTTAGTGTTCTTCAATAATTTAGAAGCCATGTAGGAATTTACATTTGAAATTTGAAAAACTCCACTATTGATGTCTTATTGGAATGAATAATGGTACAACAGTGATTATTATTTATTAGCAACTACAGGTTGAACCTCACTAGTACGGCAAACTCAGGACCAAACCGGTACCAGACATATTGAAAATTACAAACAACTGAAGCTTAGGTTAAAAAAATAAATCAATGTATATATAGTACTGGTACAACTTACATAAGCATACAGTAGAGTCTGGATTTACCCGGTTTTTGTTTACGCGTTTGGTCATTTACGCAGTGCCTTGCCAGAATGAAATGTTTTAATTACGCAGTAAATTTGGTCATTTACGCTGCGAGCGGCTGGAGAGGTCCAAACCGCCGCGCCATTTTTTACTCAGCAGTCCATTCTTGACCATACGCGGGAAGCTGTGAGGTGAGTGGTGGGCATTAGGCCGCTCTTGCGTTATCGCTAATGTCATATGACGTATCGGACTGTGATTGGGCCACGCATCCTTACCACCCACCCATTCCCTCCGCCGTTAGCTGTGATTGGTCTAATGTAACATGACGTGCCCTGCCACCAGAGGGTAGAAGTCGCTGACCTAGCCGGGCCTGTCTCACTGTATTCAGTCCGCGTATACAGTTCTCTCTTGTGCCCGCTATTCCCCTCACAATGGCTTCCGCGGGACCCCCACCACCCGAGAAAAACCTTGAATTACCTGGACCAAGCCATGATAATGTGAAGGAAATCATCGAGTTGGGGGAGAAAATTAAGCTCATCCTTGACAACGACCCAGACAAGCATCGGTATGAAGTGTCTAATAACCTTCTGTCGAAAGTTATGGAGATGTATATCCAGATCTATCTCGACAACATCAATGCTAGTCGTCAATGTAGTATTGAGGACTTCCTCGCCCGCAACCCACCACAACCACAGCCAGCCCAAGTCAGTGATAGTGAGAGTGAGGATATGGACTTTGAGGGGTTTGTCTGGGAGGCCCTGCAAACCTCTGCGAGTAGTGAAAGTGAAAGTGATTCACCGGAGGGCAACTGATCTGCCCTCTGCCTCGGAACCAGCCGCCATCCACGTGTGCCGACCCAGCTTTTCTACTAACGTAAGTGTTAAAAAACCTAATATTATTGATATTTCTCTTAATTATTAAGTGTGTGTGCATACCATCATAAAATTAAGATGTTATTTTTACTACAACGTAGGTATTGTGTCGGAAAAAGTGGAGTTTGGGGGTCAGCCCAGTCTCTATTTCAATTAATCCCATATGTTCTGTTATTTCATTTACTCGTTTCTCGTTTTGCGCAGACCTCCACGGGTTCAATTGACCGCGTAAATGCAGATTATACTGTACTGTATTTTAGGGTAAATTTTTTGGAATAAAGTTACCAACTCCTATGGGGAAAAAACATGAAACTGGAGATGATTATATAATATATATCATGAAATTGACCTGACATTATACTAATAAACAGTCACGGTGAGACTGAAACAACAACATTAACTCTTTAACTATTATGAAACCAAAATAAATCGGAAAAAATAGTGAATGCGATAGCGGTTAAAAAATTAAACTAATTGATGACTTCAGGATAGAATAATAAAATATTAACTCAAGAGACGTAATTATTACTACTTCTGAAGACCTATTAAAATTGGCTAACAATAGTCATCCGATGTATCTTAGACTTTAACGCGTAGACATGAGTTTTTGACAATACAAATATATCGTAGGAGGCATATTAATCAATTAATAAATTTGGGAAAATCAATCATCTGGGTCCTAACAACCTGGAGAAATCACAATACAATCGACATTAATAATTTCAACAAACAACATTTTTCAGTACCATATAATCAGGCAGTGACCATCTGCCAGATATACTAACACTGTCAACAAATATACAGATACCAATAAAAAGGCTGAAAATAGGTAAAACAGACTGGGACAACTAAAGACGATGACTTAAGTAATCACCACTCAGTTAACCTACAAGGGAAAACAACAGAAGATATAGACTCAGAAATGAATGAAGACTACTCAGCAATAAAAACATCTATAACCAAACACCTCCTACTTCACACTTTAGAACATTACCCAACAACAGACTACCAGAAGAAGTTAAGTCAATCAGACCTATTACAATGAAATAAACAGGTGTATGGAAAGACACAGTAAAGATGGCTATTATTTTGAGTTGGGGTTTAAATTATAGTTATCGTCTGCAGATCAACAGGTAACAATAATAAAAAAAAGACAATCGGACTATAAAGAATGGTAGAAAGGATGCGAGTTTTCGTTGTATATAATATTACATAAATCCTTATAAATTACCCTTAACCAAACTAACTAACATTAACAGTATATACATATTAATAAACATAAAACAATCTCAACAAGTGGTTGGGGAAATTTACAAGAGATACTAGTATAAGTGAGCTGAGATGGCTGACGGAAGTAAGCTGAGTATTGTAAAGACGGTAGGTGATCACTGCACCGTACGTAGGTTTAGAGATGAATGATCTGTGGTCTACTGGAGTGCTCTCTCCTCAATTGGGGTGACGCAGCAACCAGATGGGAGAAACCTCAGGTGGTAACGTCGGTCATGTACTGTGTATGCGTCCCCTAGATGGCGTTTAACCAGTGGTGGTGGGTGGGTGGAATCAGGACAATAGATGGCGTGCTTCGTAGTGCTATGGGTGGAAGGTTTCTCTACCTCAAAACCTCCGCAGGCTGGTGATCTGGTGCGTCTGAAGTAGCTCCTGTTCCACTGGAGCTCGGGATAAGTCGTCTGCAATCAGGTTATAGGGCTGGGTGAGGGCTGCGGAGGATTAGCCTGGTTGGGTCTTGTTGGTTTGGATGAACGTGAGTGGGTTATAGTCAGTGAACTAAGGTTTGTGGCAAGGACTGGGTATTAAACTACAATTGCTACCAGAGCCAAGACCTCCTTCTCTATGGTCAGTGGTTGGTCTGATGTTTTCAGCAATACAGGGTGAGATTCGGTTGTGAACCTTCCGTACCACTACGTCGATTTAGATGGAAGGGCGGGGTGTAGTCAGGCGCTGAAACGAGAAGGCGGTGGGAAGTCTGGTTCAGATGTTAAGGACATAGAACTGGTGAGTCTGTGGTCAACCATGCTGGAGCTTACACTACTGGGTTCATTGATCCAAGGCGCAGGTTCCTTCCTCGTCCTTAGGTGGGGGAGGACAAGATAGCTCGTTTACGTCCTTGGGTCTCCTGCGAATACCAATGTTATGTCCCAGGTAAGTCACACCAAATTATGGTTTATGGTGAATCAGTCTCTTGCAGTCATTACAAACAGTATCTTAAACCAGGTCATCGATGGGCACGTCCTGGGTTCTGATTGGATTGTTGGCCCTCTGGAATGTGAACATTAGAAAAGCCAAACGCATAACAAATGAAAAAAGACGAAATGGAGTTATAAATGTAGATTATTTTGCCTATCCTGTGATCCCTTGATATCCTTTCTATCTCTAGTCCACCGTGCTGATAAATTTAGCTGCTGTCATATATCTTCAATCAAGGTTAGGGTAGGTTGAGACAGTGACTGGTTCACGATAATCGGTACAGAAACAGTGCCATCGGGTTTTGGAGAAGGCAAGGTGAAGCCAGAGGTACTAGGCTCAGCTAAGTTATTTAACAAAAATCTACCTCTTTTCATAATCTTTTTTTTTTTTGTGGATTTAGTCGATGACTGATTGCTAATGGGTTGTATCATCAGATTAATATATCATGTTTAAGTATTATATTGCAAAACCTGGGAGTCTGTATTGACTTTAGAAATGTTGATAATAACTTGTGAATCTTTGCTTGAGGATGGATTCAGAACAATCATCAAGTTGTTAGTATATGACTGTTAATGGGGTTTCTTTAGGTAGTCTAATTCTCAATAGTCCATGTCATCTATCTGCTCCGGCCATTAGCCTGCTGGTTATGGGTATGTCTTCCTCTGATGCCTGGAATGGTAAGATTTCTAGAATTAATGAACAAGTTGTGAATCTTTCTTGATGGACTATAGTTGAGGAATGGCAATATATTAACTATATAAAGGACTGCTGGGGGTAGAAATAACTGTCACCTGAAATGTCTGTAATTTGGGTTGGGACTTACCATTTCTTGGACTTTTTAGTTTGACTGAGCATTGTTCGGACTTCAGTTAATTTGTCCCTTAAAGTGTCAGTATTAGAAACTGTTGTTGACAATAGTTAGACCACTGCTCCTACTATTTTAGGGTCTATATTTGTCTTTCTTCCTTTATATATTAACTCGGAAGCCTTAATGACTCCTGGGACATTCTGATGGCAAAATGCTCAAATCATTCCTTTTTTTACTTTGTTCTATGATATTTTATTGATGGTCCATATTTATCTTCATCACCTGTTTTGTTGCCGTAAAATTGGTGCCCTTGATCGGTTGGATCTCTTTAGGAATGCCGGAAATTGATGCAAATGTTTGATTACGTTTTTAGTGATGCTTTTAAATCAGATAACGTACTAGTATCATAACTGTTGTTAGCAGGAGATTTCCTTCTTAGTCTTTGTTTGGGCCCACAATCACAACAATCTTTCAAATGGTGTACTGGGATGGGCTAATAGACTGCTGGCTTCTCATTTGGTTTTCTACATTTGACAAATATATTAAGATTTTGGTGTTTTGTCTATCCTTCTAGTCAGGCAATAATAATTGTTGGAGGCTTTTTATATGTTTTCAGGTTCCCAAATGTCCTGAAATACCATCATGGGCAAGAACCATTGATCTGGTCTGCTGAAGGTGGGAATTACCATGATGTATTTCTGAATGCAGATGGGCTGCTCAGGGGCCCTGTGTTCATCTGGCTTTATGATAATAAAAGCTTGGAGGGTGTTAAATCTTTACCAGTGATGAAGTTTGGTCAAGATTGGATCAGATTGTTGGGCTTAACAGTATCATTACTAGTGTCTTGTTGTAAGATCTTCTGTGGGTAGGAGAAAATAAGTGGTTTTTAGACGAAGATATTACTTTTCTGTGACTGGGTGACAACAAGATGGGAAAAGATGAATAACTTCTAGGGTCAGTCAATTGGGTTGACAGGTAGGAGAGTCGACTGTCTTTATGTAGAACCACTAGATCTGCGAAGTCATTGCAATAATAAGTTGATACACTTTTGGGCATTGGTCTCCTTATGTATTGCACTCCCATTAATCAAGGGACGTTGGAGGTTACTGTTTAAGATGGAAGAATGGGATGAAGATCTGAGTTAGGGCCTCTCTTAGTAAATGCAGTAGAATATATCGGAATGACGTTAAACAGGAGGATAGATTGTGCTGCGCCCGTATCGTAGTATACGAATAGAGAACTGAGACCTCTATGATTGGAATTTTCCTCATAGGTGGATGAAGATCCTGATGGGGCCTTTCACGGTGAGTTGCTGTTGGACTTGGGATCAGGGAACTACTTTCCCAGCAATTCGACACTTTGGGTGTTTTAATTCTGGATCATATGGCCTGGTTTTTACAGTAAACAGTAAGCTTGGTTGCATCAGAAGAGGTGTGGGACCTTTCGACCTACTCACGTTCAGTTATCATCAGAGACCTATATGTCAGGAGAACCACGTTCTCTACTGCCCAGTGTCTCACCAACAAAGCGTGCATCAGCCAGCTCAGCAGCCCTAAGTACCTCCTCTTCACATGGTTCAAGATGTGAAATGGTATCTTGCTCTTCCCAGGACTACAAATTTAACAAATCACAAATGTGGTGTCTCTATAACAACATTTTAAAAACCTAAAGCTTTCTTAAAACTTTCATAGGGTGGGAAAATGGTTTAGTTGGTTACTGAAACTTCTGCGAGTATCCATCTGGCGATTGTATAAGAGGTGGATATTCTTTTTTGCGTTATCATAGTCATCAATCTGGTCTAAACAGTTCATAACTCTCGAGCCTTACCATATAATTTAAAGACTAACACTGACACCACTGGTCTGCTCTGGCACTCTCTTCAGCTATTTTCTCAAAAGTCATGATAATGCGTCATATCGGATTCATCAAACCTGGAACAAGGAAAGAAACAATGTGGGGTTAAGCAGCTAGTTTCTCTCTTAATGCCGCTTCTTGATCTAAGCTCGATGTTAAGGTGACTTCTTCCTTCTTACCTGTAGTTCTTTCAGTCTAACCTCCTGCTCCAACAGCGTTCCATCGTTCTCATGCTTCAACTTGGCTTGTTCGACCTTCTCATGTGACTTGCCAACAGCCTGTTCAACTTGGTTTTTCTACTCGAGTTCTTTCATTTTGATTTGGAACTCGAACCTAGCTCGTTCCAGTTCTAAGGCGTCTATTCGTTGTGTTTCTTGTTGAGGGCTAGCCAGACCTGAAACAACTTCTGAGTGAGGAGGGGTGGTGGATAGTGGTTGAAGTTTCTTGGACATGGGCGTTAATCTGTCAACAGCGGATTCTTTTAAAACTTCATGTTGAACCAGCACTTCAATCACATGATTTTTAACATTTCCTTAGTCAGTTGCTGTGAAAATGGGATATTGTAATAGTTGGCTATTTCTTTCCATTCTTTCTTCAGGATATTAACACGTAATTTAGCTACGGAAGGATTTTCAATAAAATCCTGGAGATCAAAACCTGAGGTGGCCATTGTTAAGAAAAATAGGATAAATTAACTAATGGTCAAAAGATAAGATAAGTGGATAACCCTAGAAAATATCACGGCAGTGGATAACCAGAAAGTCCCGAAACTAACCAAGTTATACCTAGGGAAATTACACTTATGATTATTGTTCTTCTGAGAAGATCCTTAGATAAGGATAAGAGAGGTAGGCGTATTACGGCATTAATATAAAGATCCGGATTAACAACCCTGATAAATGGTATGATTGACCCTGAATGAGATAATGAGAAGAACAATAATTGAGGCTTTATAATTATGGGGTCCTGGTAGAGCGGGGCGTCCCAAGATATCACTTCACCGTAAACTAGTGACTATGGAACAGCCTACTCTGGAGTGAGGGTACGGCATTAAACAGATCCGGATTCTTCCCTACACTCGATAAGACTTACTACACAACTGCCACGTGTAATAACAGGTAAGCCTTATGACACTTGGAACCTAATATCCTACGTCTGTCACTCTTACTGTACGATAATACCAATATATGCAAACACATATGAAGGAAACTTTAAACCACCGTAAAGCAATTGTGAACAGAAGTGACTGGGAGAATAATTAACACTGAGTAACAAGGGAGGAAGGAATATGGTACTTAAGGTCGTGTCCTGTCACGGTCGCCATTTGTTACGAGTTGGGGATTTAGAATATAGTTATACGTCTACCCAGATCCCAACAGGTAACAACAATAAAAAACAAAGACAATCGGACTATAAAAGGGTAGACAAAGGATGCGAGTTTTCGTTGTATATAGAGTACCATAAATCCCTTTAACAAAATATTCAGCTTATAAATTACCCTTAACCAAACTTAACCTAAACATTAACAGTATATACATATTAATAAACATAAAACAATCTCGAAGCAAGTGGACGTGGGGAAATTAATACAAGAGATACTAGTACTTAAGTGAGGAGCTGAGATGGCTGACGAGTAAGGCTGAGTATTGTAGAAGACGGTAGTAGTCACTGCACGTACGTAGGTTTAGAGGATAGATGATCCTGTGGTCACTTCCCAGAGCCAAGTGCTCTCTCCTCGAATTGGAGGTGACGCAACAACCAGGATAGGAGAAGGAAACCTCGGAGGTAACTAAGACGAGTCATACTCGTGTCTCGTCCCTAGATGGCGTTGCTCGTGGTGCTGGGTAGTAGATCAGGACAATAGATGGCGTGCTTCGTAGTGCTGGGTGGAGGGTTCGTAACACTATATACGACACAGATAGCACTACAGATAAAATTAAGAGACGCATGTAAGAAGCAAACAATAAAAAATGGAATGATATTATAATGGCGGCTGACATGACTAAAGACACAAAAACATTTTGGACTTCCATAAACAAGATGAGGGGGCACAACAAGCAAAAACACCATACATTAAAGACCAAAATGGAACAAAATTGCACGAGGAAAATGAACAAGAGTCAGCATTCAAAAGGGAATGGGTAAAAGTTTTTAAAATATCAGATGAGAAAATGAAGATTTTGATAGTGAACACGAAGAAAGGATAGAAGAAGAAATGGGAAGACAAATACATAGAATCACCCCAAGGCAATATATAGACTATAACTTATTACCTAATAATCAAATAATAACCATGGGAGAAATGATGCACTGTCTGAGGAAATTTAAGGAAAAAGCCCTGGGCTCACAGGTATTACACGAAATATGATCATGAATCTACCTGAAAACATTTTAAATACACTTATTAAACATTTATAACGCATGCTTAATAACTGGTTACTTTCCAGACAAACTAAAATATGCTAAAATGATATTTATTCCTAAAGAGGGTAAGGACAATAAGGAAATATTAAACTACAGGCCAATATCTTTATTAGAAATTACCGGGAAACTATTGGAAAAAATATTAAATTCAAGACTTATAGCCTTTTAACACAACATGGGAAAACTAACAACAGACAACATGGATTTATGCCCAATAGAAATACCCTAACTGCAATAGCTATAATAACGGAAATAATTGCAATAGAAAAAAGCAAGGGTAACCAGATCAATATAATTTTAAGGGATGTTTCTAAGGCTTTTGATAAAGTTGGGCATTTAGGCTTGAAATATAAAATATTAAAACTGGGACTTAACGAATACATGCTAAGAATATTGTGTAACTATTTAGATGATAGGAGAGCACAAATTCAAATTGGAAACTTTTTAGGAACTATGTTTAATCTTGAGAGTGGAGTACCTCAAGGAGGATGCCTTTCTCCAACACTATATACAATTTATACTTCAGACACACCTCAACCTACCCCCTTTAGTGAATATGTAATGTTTGCTGATGATATTACTCAAATAGTATCATACCCAGGAAAATCAACTCAATTTATGGCACTCTACACGGTAAGAGCGATAAAAAACATAAATGATTTTGAGAAAAAATGGAAAATCAGGACAAATAAGAACAAATTCAAGATAATACCAATAGCCAAGATTAAAAAACAAGTCCAGTAATAGTCGACCAGGAACTATACCCATACGACACTGAAGGTGGATGCTTGGATTAAAACTAACAAAAGAGGATATATAACATACTTAAAAGATAAAGAACGACAGGCAAGAATAAGATTATCAAAAATAAAACGCTTTAAGAACCTTAGCATTAATAACAAAAGAAAGATTTATATTGCCCTTGTCAAATCAATTATGGACTACACCATCATTAACATAACCAGTAAAACGTGGAGTAAGAGTTACAAACAGTACGAGCCAGCTCAGATTATAACATAAAAATATAGTACATCAATAATGAACAGCTACAGAGGCAAATATCTTAGCAATCAATGTAGATATACTATACGGCTGTAAATATTTGGAAAAATGACTGAACAACACAAAACATATCAAAACTGGAAAATAATATAGACAGGAAAATGGTTAGACCCTCCTGCCTCCAATATACATTTCTACATAAAACATTACTGGGAATAAAGATAGAGGTGTTAGCTTGCTCCACTAACAATGCAATATTTA
>NW_024722227.1:17337039-17439007 GCF_018991925.1 Homarus americanus | reverse complement strand
AACTACTAAAATGGGGGATGCATCTTATATGCCGTAACAATACGGCACTGTATTTTTTATATTTTTTATATCATTATTTATCGTTTTTATACATCTAGTACATTTACCGGATGATACGGACAATCGGCTTTTTCGGGCAGGTGGTCACCCCTTTTAGTCGGGATCTTTGAGGGTTCACTGTACTTAAAACAATGTAAAAAATAATAATAATAATTAACAAATATCAGATTTTTTTATTTATGTACAAAAAATGTAACCCGCCCCCCCACCCCACCCCCAGTCATCAGTAAAATTGATGATATTCGCGGATTTGGCAATTCCCCGCCATTTTGAGACCCAATCCCCCACGAATTTTAAGGGCATGCTATAAAGATTCAGGAAGTTGAAGATTAAGAGTAAGGACAATCAGGACATAAAGTAAAGATTTGTATGTACAGTAATATATATATAAATTTAATACTGACCAAAATAAACATTAGTACTATTGAATAAGAGAGTATTAATTTGGTGCCATTGTGGTTTCTAGATAAGTTATTTTACCAGTACTGTACAGTACTGTATTGTCTTTATTATACAATTTAGAACAAAAACTAATGGCAGGGTACCAAGATATGAATACTGTAGTTGTAGTAATGTCAGTAGAAATAGCTGTTGCAATAAACATTGTATAGATAGTTGTAATGGCACTCGTGGTAGTTGGTAGGGGAAGTTGGTGGTACACTGGTACAATGCATCTCTCAATGTTGGGTCCTGGGTTTAAAATCTGGCTTGGGACAGATGTGAGAAGGGTGTTTATCCAATGTGATACCACCAAACATGACAGGCTTATTCTGGGTACTCTGATTTCCTCTTGTACTAACACTGAACAATAAAAGTCATAACAAAGTAATCAAAGAATAGACCAACTGCCCACATGGCTAGTAAACTGATAATGATAAATAGCTCTTATCATAATCATGAAGTAGTGTAGTAGGATTTGTTTGGCATGTACCAACATTGCAGTACTATTTGATAATAATAATAAAAATAATTGTTATTTAATTAGTTTGACCGAGGATAACCAACAAAATCATCAGGTGCTTATTTCCAGGCGGTCACCCATCCAAGCACTTACCTGACCCTGCTGTAAGAGAAACAGTTTACAGTGTTGATAATATTATCAAGAAAGAATATTGTTATTTGTAAAAGTGATGTTAAATCTTGAGATGTATTTTACTAGTCCTTACTTAAAGACTCTAGCCATTGAAACACATAAAATCGTAACATTGATCAAATAACAAGTAGAATTTACTAGTGAGTGGTTATGTGAGCAGATGCTTTGATAACAATACAGTAATGGTAATGGACAATACAATATTTCTTGGCAAAATTATAGGCCCTTTGCCTTATGAAGTTATTTAATGTGCATGATCATAAATTCATACAACACCGAAGTTTGGAACATCAAAGGTCTACAGTACATGAAGAATATTCTTCCTAATTGAATGTGTTGGAATACACCTCAGTAAAAGCTGATCATTATGATCCTATAACGTAAACTTTGAGCACATTCTCACATTATTGGTTTATGTTGGCTACTTTGAGTGAGAGGCTCTACAATGTAGCAGTGATGAGCCATTGTGTAGTACTGTAGTACCTTATTATTTTATCTCTTAATGGTGCCCTTTGTCAGTGGACTTTTCATGTTCCTTACATTTTATTTTTTCACGTGTGGGGGCAGAGTAGGGAATCCCTGGCCACTACAATAGTTACAAGCTGGATAATTGTTAGTGAGAGCAAGATGATCAAATAGGCACGTTGTGTTGTGTAAAGTTTTATACTGTTGTTAGTAGTTATGTTGTCATCTTGCTGTTTTATGTCAGTCAATATTGATGTATTTTCTCTCTTGGACATCTGTTTTTGAATGGGTGCATTACGCCTCTCCGTATGAGTGCAAGACATACAGTAGATGTTTGTATTTTTGTGTTTTTACCATCATGTATTTTCGGTGTATTTTTTTTTTTTTTTACATTTCATGTAATTTTGTGAATGATCTACAGTGCAGTAATTGATTCAGCAGTAAAGAGTACAGTATACAATTACTGTACTGTATTTACCAAATGAACCTACAAATAAAGTATTAACTTTTTTATGAACAATAATCTCAGTATAGATGATGTTCTCAGTAAAGTAATCAAGTTTAAATTTCCACCAAGACTTTGACTTGTAAAACATACAGCCGACCTCCAGTGGGCATCATATGCAAGGTGACAGATCCCAGGAAGCTGATGATTGTTTTTTTTTATTTCTGTTACTTTTAAGGAAAATAAAACATTATAGATAACTCACTTGAGGAAAAGTAATGCTAAAAGGCAAATGTCACCAAATTGACAGATGTCCCCAGATTATTGATGTACAGTAGAACGCCGATATAACACGAGATACGTTCCAAGAGAGGTAGCTTTAAACCGAATTCTCACTAAATCGAAGTGTTGTTTCAATGGAATAATTTAGTTTGTGACTTGAGAGAAACACAAAATACTAAAAAGACTGAGAGCCTTATGTGAGTCCTATCTTCAAGAAGGACGATCATCACTCCACGAACAACTATAGACCGGTGAACCTGACCAGCATAATATGTAAAGTGCTTGAGAGTATTATCAGAGATACCGCAATGGAACATCTACGAAACAACCTTCTAAAGGACTGCCAACACGGTTTTATGCCGCGGCGCTCCTACTTAACACAATTGCTCAAGGTATTGGATATTTGGACCCATATTCTGGAACAGGGTGGTAATATCGACATTATTTACCTAGATTTTGCCAAGGCTTTCGACAGTGTACCCCACGAAAGGCTGAAAATCAAACTACAAGGATACAGAATTCGGGGAAATGTCCTAGCGTGGATAGAAGACTTTCTACATGACCGCAAGCAGTGTGTGGTGATTAATGGCACGAAATCATCATCCGTACCTCAGTACCTGTCACAAGCGGGGTACCACAGGGCAGTGTATTGGACCCGCTGTTGTTTGTTTGTTTCATAAATGACATGCCTGACGTACACCCCTCTATACAAATGTTTGCCGATGACGCCAAGTTATTTCGGGAAATCAAGAACCAAGCGGACTGTGAAGAGCTGCAGAAGTACCTCTGTGGGCTCCAAGAATGGTCGAAGAAATGGCTGCTGAGATTCAATGTCACGAAGTGTAAGAGGATGCACCTGGGGCATACCAACGGTAAGGAGGCGTATCATATGTCCCAACGGGATGAAGAAACTGCAATATTTGAGACTGAATGTGAGAAGGACCTAGGTGTGTATGTTGACAATGAGCTGAAGTTCTCGGGCCATTGCGAGAAGAAGGTAAATCAGGCAAATAAATTATTGAGTCTTATAAGAAGGTCGTTCAGATATCTAGACGGTCCGTCCCTCGTAACGATCTTCAAGAGGGAAGTGCTTCCCCATCTGGAGTACTGTCACCCAGTCTGGTCCCCGAGATATGCTAGGGACTGTCAGTTGGTTGAAAATGTTCAAAGGAGGACCACCAGACTGGTGCCTGCACTTCGGCACCTCAGCTACCCTGAGAGATTGGAGCGCCTGAACTTGCCCAGCTTATACTACAGACGGGCAAGGGGTGACCTAATTGAGGTGTATAAGCATCTCAAGGGGCACTACTCAGTCGAGTGTCCTTACTTGGAGCTGGCGGACGCTCGCCCCACAAAGGGTCACAGCTCAAGATTGAAGAAGCCGCAAGTCCAGAAAACTGTGAGGGCAAACTTTTTCGGAGTGAGGGTTGTAAACTCTTGGAACAATCTACCAGAGAGTGTTGTGACGGCACCGAGTGTGAGCTCTTTCAAGACCAGACTTGACCAACACTGGAGCAGGTTGAGGTACATTCAGGAGCCGGTGCATGCCCTGTACTTGAACAACAGTGAGTAACAGAGACGTGACCGATCGCCCAAGCGGCTAACGAACCGATCAGTGGTGAAGAGGATAAAAGAAAAGAAAAAGATGCACCTCAGCCCATCTCCTAGAATAAAAAAAACATTGTTTTTTGTAGTATTATGTTAAAACAAACACTCATAAATCAACACAGCTAAAATTAAGGGATGTGAAGTGGTCTGTTTACTGGCTGGGAAGATGGGGGGAAGGGAGGGAGGTGAGGTGATATGTTTGACAGTTGATGCCAAGGTTTAGTGGTTATTTATTTATCTGTCCTTAAGAGTGACTAAGTTTTTCTCTTATAAAATGTCACTGAACTGACATGAGAGAATATAATTTACATTGCTGGAATTCTTATAAGATAGTGATTAATTTGAATATAAACATCCTATAGACAAAAATTTTAGTTATCATTTAGTACATTATTTTGAGTACATGTATAGTACAGCTTTACACTTAGGACAGTGTAGCGTGCCCAGAGAAACATTAGGCGCAAAAATTTTAAAAATGATGCGCCAGATTGACTCGTGCTAAATAGAAAAGATTCGCTTATATGCCTAACAGCCTATTAGAGGCAGTGTAGATACACTACACTGTATGCTAAGCCATTATTACATAAGGAGTGCAATGTAGCCGGCACTGCACTAGACAAATTTCACTCCCTGAAATGATGAGATAACTACTTGTCCTCAGCTGTGTGAACTAGGGGTGTCCTGATCTCGAACCAGAGCCTTGAGACAGGAGGTGACCGCTGTATCAACTTCTTGAAAGTTAATTTTGACAGTCACTTCAAACATACTTATAAGCTCTCACATGAAAAGAAAATAATTAATGCCATGAAATAAAATTATCATTAATTATATCTTTTTAATGAGAAAAGTTATTTTTTTAAATTCATACAAGGCATCATAAAGGATTTCAAAGTGCTTTAACTGATCATAGTGTGCAGTATGTTGCTGAACTATGGCCTGTGCACAGTATCAAACAGTTACCATCTAAAGTAAATATCTTCATGTTACATATATTTTTTAGTTACTTGATAGTGCATTGTACAGCAATGTTTAAAAGCTTTCTCTTCTAGCAACGTGACTTCTACTGTACTTAACAACTATGACAGCTGAAAGTCTTAAATCTAAAACAACAACTGTGTACAGAATGAACCAATGTGAACTTACATGACAATTTTACTGAATAAATATCCAAGTGTCGGCTCTGCTCCTCTTTACACAACAAGTAGCATAAATGAGACTCAAAAGTGAATTTCAAGGTCTTTCAAAATAAAACAGTCAAGCCAAGACATTGCTCTCATATGAATTCATAGGTTAATTATTTCCCCAATGTCACCTATGTAAGTTCTTAAATTCTTGAATTATGGATGACTAGTAATCTCCCAATGCCTACTGTTGGATATCATATTAACGGGACCAAAATCCTAACACACATTACTGGGATTTACCTTTGGGCTTATGTTGACTAACGATTGTGAGTCTAAATATTACACATTTCATGACAACACTGTCGACTTTTTGCTAATCAAATTTTAAATTGCCATAATCGTTAGTCAAGAATATTTTCCTAAATAGTAAATATTGTTGAGCAATTTATTATCATCTGTCTTTCCAATTGTTCTCTTTTTTTGTGTTTTTAGTAATATACAGTATGTTCACTTTTGGATGTGAGGTCATATACTATAGTGTATTTAGTATTTACTATACAATGGTGTATTTAAAAGATTGATTTTTGAGTTGTACAATACCCAGCAAATGATATCTATCAGACCAAGATCTATATGCATTACAGTAAACCGTCCTGTTTGGCGACTAATTGGTGCCGAAAAAACCTCCCCAAACCCAGACTCGCCAAACCAGAGGGCTTAATCCAATGGGAAAAAGCCTAATTGGTACCGAGGGCCAGCCAGTCTCAATTTTTTCCTATTTTACCCACATATAACCTATATTTTATTGCTGAAAGAGAATGAATAATTAGTTAATCAACATAAACATATAAAACCAACCTTAAAATTATAAGTTAAGGTGCTTAATGTACACTAAGCTGGTATCTGAGGCTGGGGTAGGAAGGCAAACGTCCGTCGCCCCCCTCCTCCACCACTGCCTCTGCCTCCGCCCCCACTAGGTCAAAGCCTTCAAAATAAAAGTCCTTTGGCAAGCTCAATTATATCCACAATCTTTCTCTTATCCTCAAATGAGTACTTTTTAATTTTCTTCCCAACTTGATACTCACGAGAATTTTTCGTCTATGTTTTCACCCCATCAGTTGAACCGCCTGGGCGCTCAGATGGTCTTTCACTACCACTATCATCCCCTCCAATACTCCCAGGTACTTTTGAGGCCATTAATCCGCACGAGAACACCGCGCCAAGCGAGAGTGAATAAAAAAATTTACACAAGGCCAAAGTCACTCAAACAAACAGCGGGAATGTGGTCAAAATGGCTACCTGAATAGCTGACTGGCGCTTTGCGCTCGGTAAATGCTCACCAGTAGTATTAAGCGCGATTTATCTTGCACTTATTATTCTACAATTATTAGTTGTGAATTAATTTAAATTTAAACTCTCGCCAAAGGTGAGGGTTTGGTCGCCAAAATGGAGGGCAGGGTACTTTGAATTTTGACCTCCAACTTCGAATTCGCCAAACAGAAAGTTGCCAAACTGGAGGGTTTACTGTACAGTATTATATAATACTTGGTGTGTGCCAGAACAGTACCTATACAGTATAGTACTTAATGGCAGGTCAATGAGTGACTCCAGAGTGACCCAACGCATCACCCTCAAGTAATTATTAGTTTCTTAATATCCTTTTCCAAAGTGATTTCGGAATTATGAGGAATACCTGATCAACTATTCAAGGAAGTTACTTTTATTACAAAGGAATAGAAGAATAGTAAGATGAATTATGTAAGTCTGACTGAGCTCAAAAACCATATTGATCTGCTTCTAGCACTGCATGTTGCTTTGCAATACTGTACTGTACATACAATGCTTCAATAGTACTGTTATGGGAGTACTTCTTGTCATTTAATCAGTTGTTACAAGCCATTGAAATGAAGTTATTTCTATTCATAATTTGTTATTTATATGAAATTAAGTAGAAAAAAGGGCCACTGCCAGTATCATGGCCCTGTGTGCCTTGTGGCTGAGCTTCAACATTGTGGATATTAGGACAAAGGTTTCATCTATTATACCACTTCATGGTGCCAAGTGACATAAAAGAAAAATTTACGAAAGCAAGTGATGAAGCACTCTAGAAATTAACCTTCAAATACACTCTCTGGTGTTAGAGAACAGTTGTTGTTAACAAATTATTCTTAATCTATGTTAAGATAAAACAAACACTCAGTGAATAATTTTCTAGTCAAAAGTGACCAACATAATCCAGAAGTGAACTTTCTTTTTCACTTGTCAAATTTCTTGACACTGCAATTACTGTTATTGCTGCACGTGCCTTGTACTGTTGAACTTTGTAATGTATTTCTCTCACTCTTCACAGGATGCCACAGGTGATGCATTGTGTAAACAAACATCTGTTTTGCTGTTCCTACTGTAATGTACAAATTGTTGTGCAAGTTACTACAGCTTGTATGACATCAAGACTACAGTTGTTGGATTTGTGCTGTTTTCATAGTTCTCTTTTGGGCATACAGTACTGCTATAATTACAGGGATAGATAGGGTTAGAAAATGGGTTGTAGTTTGGACATTTCCTGTGTTCCTATTGAGGATAATTGCAGCAGAGGCTAAAGGAGGGAAGATGATAATTGGAGGTGTGTAGTAGAATCTTACTTTTTCGTTTTTGAGGAGAAAGACATCCTTTCTTAGAAGGTTTTGACTGGCCTGTAGCTGAGTTGGGAAATAATTGAGATTCAGAAATGGGTCCAGGAAATTGTTTGAGAAAATTTTCTTTTGGACTTGCATTTGTAGTAAAAGAAAAAAGTATCTGTCATTGTCTTGAACTTGGGGGACTAAAACTGCCTGTGTTTCTGCACCAACATCTGATTGCAGATGATTATTCAGTACTCGGAATAATTTATTTTAATTATTTGAGAAATTTCACTTACTGAAACTTAGCACTTCTTTTTATACGGTTTATATTACACTTTAAGAGACCACAGTCACTTTAGGAAATATATGTCTCATTTGACCCTTGCTATAACATGACTGGTGTGGACATACTGAGTACTGACTGGCCGCTGAATCAAACTGGCATGTCCAGGATGAGCTGTGGACTTTGCCATCGCTATTTATTCCCTTATTAGACAATATAGAATTTACATTGGTTATATTTAACTTTGTTTTGTCTTGGAATGTCATTCTAATGGATAACAGCCCATACTCTGTTGATAGGGAGATGAGTTGTGTGAAGACTTTGAAAATAGTGATGAATGGTTATGTTAGTAGTTATTAAGCAGAGACAGGGAAGCTCTATTTTATATAACTTGGAATTAAATTTTTGTATTAATGGATGAACGGAAGTGTGAGACCACACCTGGATTACGCAGTTCAGTTCTGGTCACCGTATTACAGAATGGATATAGAATCCTTGGAAAGAATTCAGAGGAGAATGACAAGACTAATCCCGGGCATTAGGAACCTTGAGTATAGAGACAGGTTAAAGCATCTTAATTTGCACTCCCTTGAGAGACGTAGAGCGAGGGGCGACCTGATAGAGGTGTACAAGTGGAAGGCAGGGCTAAACAAAGGGGTCATTACAAAGGTACTCAAACTATCCAACCAGGAGCGAACTCGTAACAATGGTTTTAAATTAGACAAATTTAGATTTAGGCGTGAAATTGGTAAACACTGGTTTGGAAACAGAGTAGTGGATGAATGGAACAAGTTACCAAATATCATCATTAACTCGAATACGCTGAATTGCTTCAAACATAGGTTGGATGCTCATATGAGCAATAGGGGTTGGGTGTAAACGGGACTGCCCAGTATGGGCCAATAGGCCCGCTGCAGTTTCCTCCATTCTTATGTTCTTATGTTCTTATAATTGGTAGTTCAGTGTATGAAGACAACTTGACTCTTAGATTGGTAAGGTATCTGTTAGTAGAAAATGAGACAGGTGGCAAATACGTCAATAGATGATGATAATAATTTAATAGTCACAATTTAGTTAATGGGTGGGCCTAGATAAGTTATTATAGTGTGTTTTTTAATGATTAATTTGGTGGTTCTGGGTTGATGAAAAAGTTGTTTGTGATCAGTATTAATTATCACATCATTACCAAATGAGGAGTTCATAGTAATCGCCAAGGACTTATTTTTCCTAGTTCTCATTTTGGGTGATATTTTGGTCTCCATGAGGTGAGAGTAAACGAAGGGATAAAAGGTAACATTACAAGGCTTCTTTTTTCTGTATGTAATTTAGAAAATTTGTTTTGGTGGAGACTCGTTTTTGTCTCAAACCTTTTTTTGGATTTTTTTTTTAATTTTGCAAAGTGTACGCTTTTTGTAACAATGAATGTTCAGCATTTTTGTCATCTTCTTTTACAGTATTTTGAAACTTATTGTCATAATTATTACACGTTAATCATTTTATACATCAACCTAGATCATTTGACAGTTATTTAAACAGTTCTGCACCAATCTAATTTGAGAACTTGTATCTAAAGGAATTTGCTTGTCATTGCATTCTTGTTCACAGTTATTTGATTTTTGACAGTTTTCCTTGTACAGTATATTAGTATTCATTCTCTAAATGTTCAGTGCCTCAGTGATAATGACATTTGAAGTTTATTTATTGTTTCAGTAATTTCTTTGTTCACTATTTTTAGTTTCATGTTACCTGTATTCCTATGAACTCTATAAATTGTAGTGCAAATATTTCATCCTAATTATCAAATACCATATTAGTATGTAAATATTCCCAATTATCTCTGTTGGTTTAATTACAAATGTAGGTGCTATGATATGGTGCAGTCTACAAAGATATCTTTAGTCTAACCTGACCTGACCTGACCTGACCTAGCCTAACCTAACCTAATCTAACGTAAATATCTTGTAGACCGCATGTTATAGTAGCACCCATATATATATATATATATATATATATATATATATATATATATATATATATATATATATATATATATATATATATATATATATATATATATATATATATATATTATATATATATATATATATATATATATATATATATATATATATATATATATATATAATATATATATATATATATATATATATATATATATATATATATATATATATATATATATATATATATATATATATATATATATTGCATTGTAAACAAAATTACCTTGCAAACCCTAATGAGGTCAATCCCTACTGACTAATCAGGTCCCTCGTCACCGGATTCCAACCTACTTCGTGTCCAATCAGCAACCATTGGCCGTCGACTGTCAGACAACGAGTTAATGATGCCTCCAAAGATTCGTGTAGCTCATTCCTCTGCCTCCTCCCCTGGCGAGACATCCACAGGCTCTCTGCCAATCAGGAGACACTCAAGTATTGGTCCAGAACGACGTGGGTCCTATTGCATGAATCTTTCGCCTCCAACAGTAAGTATATTGACCGCAGGTGTGGGGCCAGTCTGAATGGGTAGGAGCCTTTTTTATAGCAAATTTATACATTTTTACATAAAAGGTGGAATGGTATAATGTCACACAGGGAGAGGGAAGTCAAAATATCACCCAGGGAGCAGGCTATTACAAAATCACACAAGGTTTCTGGCAGTGGCCTTAAGTGATGCTAATCTTCTGACAAATTATTTGTGTAATAAGTTACAGCCAATATCACAGTCAAGTGTAATGATAAATAATATTTAGCTTTGTCTTAACTTTTTATTATTCATTAAAAGAGAATTAACAGTTATGAAGTTCATTAATATTATTATTATTATTATTATTATTATTATTATTATTATTATTATCATTATCATTATTATTATTATTATTATTATTATTATTATTATTAGTATTATTATTATGATGATGATGATGATGATGATGATGCTGTATAGGAAAGGTGATTGATATGTATGTTTAAATGCAATGAAAATTAATATTAATAATTTTTTAATAATGTATATTAATTTGTATGGCATAATATTGTCATGTATATTAATAGACACTGCCAACTTATTGGGTCTATAGTATATTGAAATTTACATAGTTTTATGAATATTTATGATTGTGTTAATGTGATATTTTTGTAATTGTAATTTTTCGTAGGGTTGTAAATTGTTGCATATATGTTTCTGAAATCTGTGAGTTTTCCTTTTAAATAATCAATACTTTAAATAGAATTTCGATATGATGTGGAATTATTTGATTTTTTTTATACAATACGTACAAAAAATTTATCCTCTTAGTGTAGAAACAAATGTAGGTTAGGATTTCACTTTAGCCATTTTTATTACAAGATAATTTCTAATGCCTCAACCTGTAGCACTAAAATACAGCATATACTACCTACATATTTAAAACTTAAATTATTTTTTACTAGTTACTGTATAGTAATTTAGAATTAATATCTGTGGTATATTTTTGGCCTGTGTACATTATGCTACTTCATTTCCAATTTTTCCTGAAATAGGTTTAGTACATAGAGTATAAATTTATGAGAAATTCTTTGTTTTAGTTGAATAATTATTATACTTAACCATATGGGATTATGTATGTGGTAATTACATAGAAAACTTAACAGAATATGTTATGAAGTTGTACTCTCTCTCTCTCTCTATATATATATATATATATATATATATATATATATATACTTCATTTTTAGTCCATATAACACGCGGACTTTGAACATATAATCAACGACCTCACCAGCAAGGAATCGAACCCTCGACCTACTGGGTGTGACTAGGGAACGCTTACCGGCTAGGCCACAAGGACACTAAAAGCAGTTCTAGACTCTGTTATATTTCACACAAAGCCTGTTCATCGAGCTGATGGCGCCGTGAACCTCATTGGGAAACTGCCCGTGCCTCTTATGTGGTGTCAGTAGCATTTTACCGAATCCAGCTGGTATGAAACGCGAGGTACATATATATACTTCATTTTTAGTCCATATAACACGCGGACTTTGAACATATAATCAACGACCTCACCAGCAAGGAATCGAACCCTCGACCTACTGGGTGTGACTAGGGAACGCTTACCGGCTAGGCCACAAGGACACTAAAAGCAGTTCTAGACTCTGTTATATTTCACACAAAGCCTGTTCATCGAGCTGATGGCGCCGTGAACCTCATTGGGAAACTGCCCGTGCCTCTTATGTGGTGTCAGTAGCATTTTACCGAATCCAGCTGGTATGAAACGCGAGGTACATATATATACTTCATTTTTAGTCCATATAACACGCAGACTTTGAACATATAATCAACGACCTCACCAGCAAGGAATCGTATAAGGACTAAAAATGAAGTATATATATATATATATATATATATATATATATATATATATATATATATATATATATATATATATATATATATATATATATATTCACTACGGCTGTAAAATGTGGCTTAAAAACTTCTTTAAACAGTACAGTATAGTAGTTCAGGAAATAGTGTTATTTAAGCTATGACTTGATGGAGCTTTTCTCCATATTTTTTTTATAATGGAAGTGTTGCTATCTAAAATTTATTCATGTTAATTTCTCCCCAGTGATGGTAGGTAGTGTGGGAACAGTTGCGATATACAATATACACTTTCTTAAATTCATTTTATATTGGAAGACTGCAAATATCCAGTGATATCTTGTGTCCTTATTTTGTCACTAAATTTACATATAAACTCCAGTTCATAATTATGATTTCCTAAACTCCAGTAAAGGACTGTGATATTAATTCTTAATATTAATGACTACATACAGTAAACCCTCTCAGTAAGGGATATTCCCAATAAGGCATATCATTTGTCTGGTATGATTAACGAATTCAACCTGTAAGACCTGTTAACTCTCTGGTACTCCTGGCTGGTCGGAAATCTCACCACCTCACAGTCTTTTAATACAGGTTCGGTAGAGCAATTCAGACCGAAATTGAACCCTTAGAGATGCAACTGCCAGCCCACGAGGCTAGTGGGAGGAACGTAGGTGGTTGATATTGTCGGTCTGCTGTTGCCGCATTTCCGCTTCCAGTGTGAGATACAGCTGAGCGGGAGGGGTCGCGCCAGCACAAATGTGCTTAGCAATGCAATTTGCGTTGAAAGACAACGAGAGGGTTAATGAGAATAATTCCCGCTGTTGACCAGTTTTCTTCCCATAACATGTTTCAGAAGAAACAAAAATGGTGGCATTGATAGCTGTAGTGCAAAAAGAACACATAACGCGAGTAAGCTTATCAGACCTGAGGCTTGAAGATGATAGTTACGCAGATTCTCACCAGGAAAAGACAGAGGCGTTGAACAGTTTCTTTTCCTCGGTATTCAAAAGAGAGGATGCAAACAATCTTCTTGCGTTTGAAGACAGACAGTTTGACACAGTGCTGACCCACATTGTCTTCTCAGAAGAGGTTATAAGAAATAAAATGCCAAAGCTAAAGGTTCATACGAGTCCTGGCCCTGACATAGTGCATCCCAGAGTGCTAAGAGAGTTATATAATGAGCTTGCTGAGCCCCTGAAGATCCTGTTCTGTAGATGCCTGAATGAGCAAAATGTCCCCAGTGACTGGAAAATGGCTTATGTGAGTCCTATTTTTAAGAAGGGCGATCGTCACTTCACGAACAACTATAGAACGGTGAGCCTGACCAGCATGGTATGTAAAGTGCTTGAGAGCATTATAAGAGATGCCATGATGGAACATCTACTACGAAACAACCTTGTAAAGGACTGTCAACACGGTTTTATGCCTGGACACTCCTACCTAACACAATTACTCAAGGTACTGGATGTTTGGACCCAAATTCTGGAACAGGGTGGCAATATAGACAGTATACCTAGATTTTGCCAAGGCTTTCAACAGCGTACCCCGTGAAAGGCTGAGAATTAAACTGGGAGGGTACGGGATTTGGAGAAGTGTCCTAGCGTGGATCAGAGACTTTCTGCATGATCACAAGCAGTGTGTGGTGATTAATGGTATGAAATCATCACGTGTACCCGTCACAGGGCAGTGTGTTGGGCCCGTTATTGCTTTTTTGTTTGTTTCTTAAATGACATGCCAGATGTTGTGCATTCCTCCATACAAATGTTTGTGGTTGATACCAAGTTATATAGGGAAATTAAAAACGAAACAGGTTGTGAAGAGTTGCAGAAGGATCTCTGTGAGCTTCAAGAATATGGTCGAAGAAATGGCTGGTAAGATTTAATGTCACTAAGTGAAAGAGGATGCACCTGGGACGTACCAATAGTAAGGACGCATATCACATGTTCCAACGGGATGAAGAGACTGCATTAATT
Organism: Homarus americanus; assembly: GCF_018991925.1. Classification (NCBI taxonomy): domain Eukaryota; kingdom Metazoa; phylum Arthropoda; class Malacostraca; order Decapoda; family Nephropidae; genus Homarus; species Homarus americanus. The sequence goes on along the minus strand of NW_024722227.1, from coordinate 17,424,661 downwards.
GAGACCGAATGTGAAAAGGATCTGGGTGTGTATGTCGACAATGAACTTAAGTTCTCGGGCCAATGTGAGAAGGTGAATCAGGCAACGAAACTAATAGGTCTTCCAAGAAGTTGTTTAGATATCTGGATGGTCTGTTGCTCGTCATGATCTTCAAGAGTGAGGTGCTTCCCCGTCTGGAGTACTGTTAACCCGGCTGGTCCCCGAGATATGCTAGGGACTGTCAGTTGATTGAAAATGGCGCCTGCTCTACGGAACCTCAGTTTCCCAGAGAGATTGGAGTGCTTGCAACTGCCTAGCATACTACAGATGGGCAAGGGGTGACTTAATCGAAGTACAGTATCTAAACATCTTAGTCAAGTGTCCATACCTTGAGCTAGCGGACGCCACCCCACAAGGGGTCACAGCTCAAATCCAGAAAACTGTGAGGGCAAACTTTTTTGGGTGAGAATTGTAAGCTCTTGGAACAACCTACCGGAGAGTGTTCTGACGGAACTGAATGTGAGCTGTTTTAAGACCAGACTTGACCAACACTGGAGTAGGTTCAAATACATTCAGAAGCCAGTGCATGCCAAGTACTTGCCAACAGTGCGTAGCAGAGATGTGACTGACTGCCCAAGCGGTTAATGGCCCAATCAGTGGCAAAGAGGATAGAAGTATAAAAGTAAAAAAAGAAAGTACTTGGTATCAAAGAAAAAGTGGAAAATTCTCCTAAAACTCAATATAAAACCTCTGTGGTCAAGCATTTGGGATTCCTGATACTCAAATGCACCATTTAAGACGTGCATTTTGGTCTTCGGGAATGATGTGTGATATAGGGGGTCCCCGGGTTGCGAATGGGCTCCGTTCCTGAGGACGTTAGTCAGTCGGATTTGTATTTAAGTCGGAACATATGCTATATGCATACCGTACTTAAAAAACAATGTTTAAAATCCCACTATATCATAGCCTAAGTCAATTGTTTCTCTATATGTTTGGTACAAAGCAAAGAAATAATAAAAAGGCTTCATTCAAAAGCGAATTTCATCTTTGACTTCGACCTTTTGAAATAAATATTTGAAATTTTCTAACATCCTCTCTTAAGAGCTAATGCCTTGAAATCATTTAAATTTTGGTATTCCAGATATTTAACATTATTTTAGAGATTAACGGGTCTGCTTACCAATCGTGAACATATTTAGTTCGAAAAATGGACAGCTACACAAACATTTTCTATGAAACAATCATCTATTTTTATAGAACAGTGGCGTGGCTTATGGGCTAGGTTAGCATGCAAATACTATAGTTAAAAGTCCACACGATCACATTGTGTCATCATAACATCTTAATGAGCAGTGCCCAGCTTAGTGGTGTGATATATATCAAAGATCAGGTGTATATGAGCAGGTTATAAGAACAGTAAACTGACCAACTCGCTTGATCCCTTCTGTTGATTCAGAATTAAATTCTTATTCAATGGAGACTTGATCTTGTGATAAAATTGTCTTTATTACTAATAAATAGTAGAGTTGCAGCTTCTTAGTGTTAAGCTCTAATGAGAATTTAACAATTTGTTCATCGTGTGTGTTATTTAGTGCATTAAAAGCAATATAGTAGAATCCAAGTTTTCAAAAGAAATATATGTGATGTGATCAACCATTATAATGCCATCCTCAGCCATGGAATAACCATAACAATCAGGATACAGTACTTGAATGAGAAACATAGATCTTTTTGTTTCTCCATAATTACACAAATGTAGTGAAATTAAGACCATTGTTGTTAACTTGTATTAAGAAAAGTATATGAAAACATGTAGTAAACCTCAGCTCTTAACACACAAGGAGACAATATATAAATAGAATTGAGATAATGTACAGAAGCAGAATCAAAGATAATAAAAATGAATAACAGGAATAGAAATTTTAGAGGACAGTAAAGAACAGTGTAGGAAAGATGCTAAGTGAGAGGTGTGGAGGGAAGTGAGGTGTGAGAGGTGTGGAGGGTAGTGTAGTGTGAGGTGTGGAGGATAGTGTAGTGTGAGGTGTGGTGGATAGTGTAGTGTGGGGGAGGTGTGGAGGAGTAGTGTGGTGTGGAGGTGTGGAGGGTAGTGTGGTGTGAGAGGTGTGGAGGTGAGTGGTGTGGGGGTGTGGGTGTGGTGTGGTGTGAGGGAGGTGTGGAGGAGGGGTGGTGTGGTGTGAGAGGTGTGGAGGGAGTGGTGTGTGTGAGGTGTGGAGGGGGTGGTGTGGGTGTGAGGGTGTGGAGGGTGGTGTGGTGTGGGGTGTGGAGGGGGATAGTGTGGTGTGAGGTGTGGAGGGATAGTGTAGTGTGAGAGGTGTGGAGGGTAGTGTAGTGTGAGAGGTGTGGAGAGGGTGGTGGTGTGGGGAGGTGTGGAGGGGGTAGTGTGGTGTGAGGTGTGGAGGGTGGTGTGGTGTGAGGTGTGGAGGGTAGTGTGGTGTGAGGGTGTGGTGGATGGTGTGGTGTGAGAGGTGTGGAGGGGAGTAAGTGTGTGGTGTGAGAGGTGTGGGGGAGTAGTGTAGTGTGAGAGGTGTGGAGGGTGGTGTGGTGTGAGGGTGTGGAGGGTAGTGTAGTGTGAGGGTGTGGAGGGGGAGTGTAGTGTGGGGTGTGGAGGGTGGTGTAGTGTGAGGGTGTGGTGGATAGTGTAGTGTGAGAGGTGTGGAGGTAGTGTAGTGTGAGGTGTGGAGGGTAGTGTGGTGTGAGGTGGAGGGGATGGTGGTGTGGGGTGTGGTGGATGGTGTGGTGTGGGGGAGGTGTGGGAGGGGTGGTGTGGTGTGAGGTGTGGAGGGTGGTGTGGTGTGGGGAGGTGTGGAGGGTGGTGTGGTGTGAGGGTGTGTGGAGGGTGGTGTGGTGTGGGGTGTGGAGGGGGTGTGGTGTGGGGTGTGGAGGGTGGTGTGGTGTGAGGTTGGTGGGTGGTGTGGGGTGTGGGGGTGTGGAGGGTGGTGTGGTGTGGGAGGGTTGTAGGGTGTGGTGTGGTGTGAGGAGGTGTGGAGGGGTAGTGTGAGGTGTGAGGTGTGGAGGGTGGGAGGGGAGTGTGGAGGGTAGTGTAGTGGAGGTGGGAGGGTGAGGTGTGAGGTGGGAGTGGGAGGTGGGAGGGTAGTGTAGGGGAGAGGTGGAGGGTAGTGTAGGAGAGGTGGGAGGGGTAGTGTGGAGAGGTGTGGGAGGTGTGTGAGGTGTGGTGTAGGTGAGGTGTGGGAGGTGTGAGAGGTGTGGGAGTGTAGTGTGAGAGGTGGAGGGTGTGTAGTGTGAGGTGTGGAGGGGTAGTGTGGTGAGGTGGAGGTAGTGGTTGGAGAGGTGTGGAGGTAGTGTAGTGTGAGGTGTGGAGGTAGTAGGAGGGGAGGGTAGTGTAGTGTGTGATTGTGGAGGGGTAGTGTAGTGAGGTGGAGGGGAGGTAGGAGGTGTGGAGGTAGTGTAGTGTGAGGTGATGGTAGTGTAGGAGGTGTGGAGGGAGTGTAGTGTGAGGTGGAGGGTAGTGTAGTGTGAGGGAGGTAGTAGGAGGTGTGGAGGTAGTGTGAGGTGGAGGTAGTGTGAGGTGTGGAGGGGTAGTGTAGTGTGAGTGTGGATGGTAGTGTGAGGTGTGGGAGGGGGAGGTGTGGAGGTAGTGTGAGTGGGAGGGGTAGGAGAGGTGTGGAGGGTGTGTGAGGTGGTGGAGGTAGTGTAGTGAGAGGTGAGGAGTGTAGGTGTAGTGTGAGAGGTGGAGGGGTAGTGTAGTGTGAGAGGTGTGTGGGAGTGTAGTGGAGGTGTGGAGGGTTGTGTAGTGTGGAGGTGGGAGGGCAGTAGTGTGAGGTGTGGAGGTAGTGTGGAGGTGAGGTAGTGTGAGATGTGGAGGAGTGGAGGTGTGGAGAGTGTAAGTGTGAGGTGGGAGGGTAGTGTAGTGAGTTGTGGAGGATAGTGTAGTGTGAGAGGTGTGGAGGGTGAGGGGAGGTGAGGTGTGGAGGTGTAGTGTGAGGAGGTGTGAGGGGAGAGGTGTGGAGGGTGTAATGAGAGGTAGTGTGGGAGGTGTGGAGGTGTAGAGAGGTGGAGGGGTGTGGGAGGTGTGGAGGGTGAGAAGTGTGGAGGTAGTGTGAGGTGTGGAGTGTAGTGTAGGAGAGGTGTGGAGGGTATTGTGTGAGGTGGAGTGTAGTGTAGTGTGAGGTGGGAGGGTTGTGTAGTATGAGAGGTTTGGAGGTAGTGTGGTGTGGAGAGGTGGGAGGGTAGTGTGGAGGTGTGGAGGTAGTGTAGTGAGAGAGGTGTGGAGGTATTGTAGTGTGAGGTGGAGGTGTAGTGTGAGAGGTGTGGAGGGTGGTGTAGTGTGACAGGTGTGGAGTGGTGTGAGGTGTGTGTAGTGTGAGAGGTTGGAGGTAGTGTAGAGGTGTGAGGGTAGTGTAGTGTGAGAGGTGTGGAGGGGTGTGGGGAGAGGTATGGGAGGATAGTGTGTGAGGTGGGAGGGTAGTGTAGAGGAGAGGTGGGAGGGTGTGTAGTGTGAGGTGGAGGGTGGTGTAATGTGAGAGGTGGAGGGTAGTGTGAGGTGTGGGAGGGTAGTGAGGTGTGGAGGATAGGAGAGGTGGAGGGTAGTGTAGTGAGGTGGAGGGTAGTAGTAGGTGGAGGGGTATTGTAGGAGGTGGAGGGTAGTGTAGTGTGAGAGGTATGGAGGATAGTGTAGTGTGGAGGTGGAGGGTAGTGTAGAGGAGAGTTGTGGAGGGTAGTGTAGTGTGAGGTGTGGAGGGCAGTGTAGTGTGAGAGGTGTAGAGGGTAGTGTAGTGTGAGGTGTGGAGGGTAGGTAGTATGAGAGATTTGGAGGTAGTGTAGTGAGAGGTGTGGAGGGGTAGTGTAGTGTGAGAGGTGGAGGGTAGTGTAGTGTGAGAGGTGTGGAGGGTAGTGTGAGTGTGAGAGGTGTGGAGGATAGTGTAGTGAGGTGGAGGGTAGTGTAGAGTGGAGAGGTGGAGGGTAGTGTAGTGTGAGGTGTAGAGAGTATAGTGTAGTGTGAGAGGTGTGGAGGGTAGTGCAGTGTGAGAGGGTGTGGAGATTAGTGTAGTGTGAGAGGTATGGAGAATAGTGTAGTGTGAGGTGTGGAGGGAAGGTAGTGCGAGGTGAGGAGGGTAGTGTAGTGTGAGGTGTGGAGGGTAGTGAGGTGTGGAGGGTAGTATATGTGAGGTGTGGAGGGTAGTGTAGTGGAAAGGTGTGGATGGTAGTGTAGTGTGAGGTGTGGAGGGTAGTGTAGTGAGAGGTGTGGAGGGAGTGTAGTGTGAGGTGTGGAGTGTAGTGTAGTGTGAGGTGTGGAGGGTAGTGTAGTGAGAGGTGGAGGGTAGTGTAGTGAGGTGATGTAGTGTAGTGAGAGGTGTGAGGGTAGTGTAGTGTGAGGTGTTGAGGGTAGTATAGTGTGAGAGGTGTGGAGGGTAGTGTATGTGAGAGGTGGAGGGTGTAATGTGAGAGGTGTGGAGGGTAGATGGTGTGAGGTGGAGGTAGTGTAGTGTGAGGTGTGGAGGGTAGTGTAGTGTGAGAGGTGTGGAGGGTAGTGTAGTGTGAGAGATGTGGGAGGGTAGTGTAATGAGAGGTGGAGGGTAATGTAGTGTGAGCTGTGGAGGGTAGTAGTGTGAGGTGTGGAGGGTAGTGTAGTGTGAGAGGTGGAGGGTAGTGTGATGTGAGAGGTGTGGGAGGGTAGTGTAGTGAGAGGTGTGGAGGGTAGTAGTGAGAGGTGGAGGGTAGTGTAGTGTGAGAGGTGTGGAGGGTAGTGTAGTGTGAGAGGTGGAGGTAGTGTAGTGAGAGGTATGGAGGGTAGTGTGTGAGGTGAAGGGTAGTAGTGTGAGGTGTGGAGGGTGTGTAGTGTGAGGTGGAGGTAGTGTGAGGGAGGTAGTGTAGTGTGAGGTGTGGAGGGTGTGTGTGTGAGGAGTGGGTAGTGTAGTGTGAGAGTGTGTGGAGGGTAGTGTAGTGTGAGGTGTGTGGAGGGTAGTGTAGTGTGAGAGGTGTGGAGGGTAGTGTGTAATGTGTGAGGTGAGTGGCAGTGTTGTGTGAGAGGTGTGGAGGGTAGTGTAGTGTGAGAGGTGTGAGGGTAGTGTAGTGTGAGAGGTGTGGGAGGGTGTAGTGTGAAGTGTGGAGGGTAGTGTAGTGTGAGAGGTGGAGGGTGTGTAGTGTGAGAGGTGTGGAGGGTAGTAATGTGAGAGGTGTGAGGGTAGTGTAGTGTGAGAGGTGTGGAGGGTAGTGTAGTGTGAGAGGGATGGTAGTGTAGTGTGAGGTGTGGAGGGTAGTGTAGTGTGAGGTGTGGAGGGTAGTAGTGTGAGGTGGAGGGTAGTGTAGTGTGAGGTGTGGAGGGTAGTGTAGTGTGAGAGGTGTGGAGGGTAGTGTAATGAGGTGTGGAGGGTGTGTAATGTGAGAGGTGTGGAGGGTAGTGTGTAGTGTGAGTGTGGAGGGTAGTGTGTAATGTGAGAGGTGTGTGGAGGGTAGTGTAGTGAGAGGTATGGAGGTTAGTGTGTGTGAGGTGTGGAGGGTAGTGTAGTGTGAGAGGTGTGGAGGGTAGTATAATGGAGGTGTGGAGGGTAGTGTTGTGTGAGAGGTGTGGAGGGAGTGTAGTGTGAGAGGTGTGGAGGGTAGTGTAGTGTGAGAGGTGAGGTGTGTGTAATGAGAGGTGTGGAGGGTAGTGTAGTGTGAGAGGTATGGAGGGTAGTGTAGTGTGAGGTGTGGAGGGTAGTGTAGTGTGAGAGGTGTGGAGGGTAGTATAATGTGAGGTGTGGAGGGTAGTGTTGTGTGAGAGGTGTGGAGGGTAGTGTAGTGTGAGAGGTGTGGAGTGTAGTGTAGTGTGAGAGGTGTGGAGGGTAGTGTAGTGTGAGGTGTGGAGGGTTTGTGTAGTGTGAGAGGTGTGGACGGTAGTGTAATGTGAGAGGTGTGATTTTAATTAATGACCGACACTTTTTTTTTAGTTTTCCAGAACCATTAACTCACATCTATAGACTGTTCATTCAAGCTTTTAACTGACGCCTAGGGTCAGTTTGTAGCAAGCCTGCTCATTGGCTGGTTCATAGACACGGGAAAAGTCAGTACAGTTCTTTATATTCTGATATCTTAAGGGATATTAACTATTCTATGTTGATCTCTGATAATTTCCACACTATGGAAGCAAAAATTCGCATGTGGAACACTGATAACATTAATATGTAGCACTGGATTCAGGAAGAAAATTCAGGCTAAGATACGGAAGGGAAAAATTAATCACAGGAGTAATATATAGACCTCCCAATCTTGATAGAGTTAATGAGCGACTTATCTGGGATGAAATGCGCAGGGCTTCCATACACAACAAAGTCTGTTTAGTAGGCGACTTTAACCTTGGCCAAATAGATTGGATTGACCTTACGGGTAACTCAGAATCAGAGGATTTTCTCGAAACGATCCAGGACTGTTTCCTAAGTCAACATATAACCGAACCCACCCGGGGTAATAATATACTCGATTTAGTTCTGTCGAACAGAGAAAACCTCATTAGCAATGTCGAGGAAGGGAACGAACTTGCAAACAGCGATCACAAAGAAATTAGATTCCAGTTAGATTTTCAGGGCAAACGTAAGACAAATTCCACAAAAGTCCCAGATTTTAGAAGGGCAAACTTTGATAGTTTGTAGAGGCAGTTGAGAGAAGGGGTATCAGGCGTGGGGGTGAACTACACCGCCCTCACCCCACCCATGAACCTGACGGTTGAAACCGACCTGAAAACGAGATCTGAGGTTGCCGAGTTTCACGACAATTAAAATAATGAGTTACTTAATGCACAAAGGCAGAACATACCATACGAAAAACTCAGATCAGACAACAATGAACCTAAATGGATAAATAATTATTTAAAGAACATTATTGGCCAAAGGAAGGCTATAGGTAGAAAGATAAATTGTGGCAAAATTTACCTCCGGGATTATTATAAGGTATTGGCCAGTAGGGTTAAGACTGAGATAAGGAAAGCAAAGAGGAATAATGAGGTGAAGATAGCTAGGGAGACGAAGACAAACCCCAAGGGATTCTATCAAATGGATCAAACTAAAACACGAGAAAAGATTGGACCAATACAGTCAGATACCGGCGAGCTACCTGATAACGACGGAGAAATGAGCAATAATCTGAATAAATATTTTTCAGCAGTTTTCACCACCGAAAATTTAAACATGATACCCGAGGCACCGACTGTATTCAGAGAGAGTGAAGGAAACAAATTAAGCGAGATAGTAGTGACTAGTAATGATGTTAGTAAGCAAATAGACAAACTAAAGCCTAATAAGTCACCTGGTCCCGATGAGATATTTGCCAGAGTATTAAAGGAATGTAAGGAAGAGCTTAGTATTCCCTTAGCAAAGTTGTTTAACATGTCCCTAAAAACAGGTGTAGTACGAGAATCCTGGAGGATAGCGAATGTAATAATGATTTTCAAGAAGGGGGATATATCACTATCCTCTAACTACCATTCAATCAGTCTAACATCAATAGTAGGCAAATTACTGGAAGCAAGTATTTCAAACTCTATTCGAAATCACCTGGAGAAGCACCAATTGATCAATGATTCCCAGCATGGCTTCACAAGCGAGCGTTCATGTCTAACTGCTCTATTAACATTCTTTTCATCAGTTTTTGAATGGGTGGACGAGGGGCACAATTCTGTTGTGGTATATCTCGACTTTAGCAAAGCCTTCGACAGAGTCCCCCACGAAAGACTAATTAGAAAGTTAGAAAGTTAGAAGCACATGGCATCAAAAGTAATAGCCTTAAATGGATTAGGGCGTGGTTACAGGACAAGAAACAGCAAGTGAGCATTAAGGGCACTAAATCCCATTGGAGCAACGTCACTAGTAGAGTTCCCCAAGGCTCAGTACTTGGACCATAATTATTTATTATATACATAAACGACATAGATATCGGCATAGAGAGCAACATAAGTAAATTTGCTGATGACACTAAAATAGGACGTGTAATTAGATCTGACGAGGACTCAGCAAAACTACAGGAAGATCTAAACAAATTTTTCGAATGGTCTGAAAAATGGCAGATGAAATTCAACGTGGACAAATGTAAAGTACTCAGTATAGAAGATGAACAACGATGCCATTGAGAAATCCGACTGCGAGAGAGATTTAGGAGTAGTGATAAGTAGGAACCTTAAGCCAAGTAAGCAATGTGTTTTTGCTCGTAACAAGGCTAATAAAGTACTTGGGTTCATACAAAGGAGTGTTAGTTACAAGACTAGCGAGGTCATCTTAAGATTATATCTTGCGCTTGTGAGACCTCACCTGGATTACGCAGTTCAGTTCTGGCCACCGTATTACAGAATGGATATAGAATCCTTGGAAAGAATTCAGAGGAGAATGACAAGACTAATCCCGGGCATTAGGAACCTTGAGTATAGAGACAGGTTAAAGCATCTTAATTTGCACTCCCTCGAGAGACGTAGACCGAGTTCGACTTGATAGAGGTGTATAAATGGAAGTCAGGGCTAAACAAAGGGGACATTACAAAGGTACTCAAACTATCCAACCAGGATCGAATTCGTAACAATGGTTTTAAATTAGACAAATTTAGATTTAGGCGCTAAATAGGTAAACATTGGTTTGGAAACAGAGTAGTGGATGAGTGGAACAAGTTACCAAATATCATCATTAACTCGAATATGCTGGATAGCTTCAAACATAGGTTGGATGCTGATATGAGCAATAGGAGTTGGGTGTAAATGGGATGCCCAGTATGGGCCAATCGGCCAGCTGCAGTTTCCTCCATTCGTATGTTCTTATGTTCATAAGTTTATTTGTGTGGTGAGGAGAACTGTGCTGAAGCGCTGAGTGAGAGTCAGTGACTGTTCCGAGGCCACCCACAAGTATACTGTATATACCTGCTCACTGAACGAAGCTGCCTCGAACCAAGTGCAGCCAAGTCAGCCAGCCGACTGAACAACAGTTACAAGAACAAAACAACTAGTAACAAAAATGTATTAGGCATCTGTTAGGTTACATTACATTGCATTAATCTATAACAGTTTAAATACAAATAGAAAACAACGTGTAGCTAGTCTTCAGTCGCTACAAATACCTTGAAGAGAATAAGAAAAAGATTACAAATTTTCAGTAACATCCTCCACTTCACTCCAAGGGCCCGTATTATTATACAACATCTTCCCTTGAAGAGGGTCGTCGTGTTTTAACCCGAGTTTTGAACTAAATGAGTCCTGGGGGACACCGCAATACAGTACTTAACGAGGTGGTGTGGCTGTAAAATTAACTAATTCCAATAAAATTAATTTATAATATTGGAATTACTTAATTTTACCGGCACACCACCCCGTTAAGTACTATACTGCGGTGTCCTTAGGACTCATTTTGTTTAAAACTCGGGTTGAAACACGACGACCCTCTTCAAGGGAAGATGTTGTTTTATGATACGGACATCACGTGGTGAGGTGGTGTTTAAGTGTCAGAATTTTGTTAATCATGTTTGTGTTCTGTTAAAGATATTTATATTACCAGAGTGTTTCACATGCTAATTTTTGCTTCCTCTAGTGTGGAAATTATCAGAGACCAACATAAGATATCAGAATATAAATACGTACTTTGGATTTAATAGTAAAGAACTGTAGTGACTTTTTCCATGTCTGTCTGTCAGCCAATCAGCTGCCTTGCTACAAACTGACCCAAGGCCTCAGTTGTAAGCTTTGAGTGAACAGACTAGAGTCACTTTTTGTTGCAAATGATTTATTTGAATTTTTTTCTTTGCCTTCAGTAAGGAAAACTTGTCTATCAAAGCATGAAAGTTCACTGACTCAGTGATATCTCAATGGAAAGAATATGTAGTAAGGTTAAGCCTAGCCTGACTCATTGTGGAACTGAGGTAATTCTTGATTACATTAAATTTGGAGAAGCTTCTATCACATGTTGTGATACTGACACACATGGTGAAAAATCGCCTAAGTATGATGAGAAGGTTGGGGAACGACTCCTCAATCCTCACTGAAAAATATATTGAAGGATTTTATGTGCCTTCCAATCCACCATTTCCTTCCCAGTTGGTTCCTCATACATTCTAATGTGTCTATGCAATTATTAAATTTCTGTCTGTAAGTTACCTGCAATGGTATTGTGGTAGTTGTCTGTCAGGTGAGCAATTTTCTTTATAATCTTTCTGTCATATGACAGGTGCATCAGGTAAGAGAGGGATGTAAGAAATCCAAACTTCTTGCTCATGTCACACGTCTGGTTGGTATGTCGGGTCACAGTATTTCCTCAGGTAACTGGTCCAAGATTTCATACTGCTCCCATCTTAAGACATCTGTGTCTCTGGCCTCTCCTGGCACTCAATTCTACCTCCATGTCCACCTGTCTATGGAGAGCCCCAATTGCTTTCAAAAGTCGATGGCTTTGGTATGTGCCTCCTTTACAGTGCTATCCCATTCATTTTCTAAATATAACACAAGGGCACCCATCTTAAGAGCAGAGGCATCTAGCCCAAGCCCAGCTGCCTAGATAATTTTAGGGTTTCATCAATCTCTGTTCGCATTGGCTACCAAAAGAACAAGTATGCAGAGCAACTGTTGGCCATCATGTTGTTTAGCTAAATAGCTGCATTTGTTTGTATGTACTGTGTCTCAGTGTTACTATCGTGAAGATGCTCCAGAGCTTCAAATATTTCATGTTGGTGGGACCAAACCACATCAACTGCATCATACTTGGAGTTCAATCTTGTCTCAGAAACTTGTTTCACTATCTTCCCTGGGACAAACTGCTGGGAGATGTTCCAGCTGGAAGTTAAAACAGAAAACACTTGTATAATTTCTCAATTATCATGATATGCACTGTGGTGGCAACAGCAAGAACCCCAGCCAAATTCAGTGAATGGTTTGTACAGGGAATGAAAACAGCATTTGGATTTATATCTATGATTCGCTTTTGTACACTACAGTACTGTGAAACCCAGCTATCTTTGCAGCATTGTCATACCTCTGACCATGAAGGTTCTTTACATCGAGGTTGTCTTCTTGCAGCTTGCAAATAACTTGGTCCATTAAAACATCTGCTGTTTTGCCTTCCAACTCAATAAAATCAAGAAACGGTTCCTCTACATTTAGGATATTTGATAATGTGTGACTGATCTGTAGAACTATCCAAGAAATGGGGCATAATATTTTGTTATTTTGATCTCCTTGATGATGTCTGACTTGACTCGGCTACCTAGGAGTTGTAAGAATTAATTTTTAATTATGGGTGAGAGATATGTGACTGTTGATTGAGAAACACTTTGGATTGTGGTTAATGTTCCCTCATTACCAGATTGTCTTTTCCGAGCAGTTGCATCAGTGTCAGAAAATTCCCTGGGTTATTAGATTATTTTGGTAAACGACTCTCTCTGTCCTCTATTAGCAAAATTTTGCTGTGCTAGGAGCATAACGCCATCAAGAATACATCTGAGCGTGGCACACCACTTTGCCACGTTACCGCTTTACAGCACAGGTACTTTCAATTTGACGTTACATGTCATGATCTATTGTTGCTCTTCTTTCTCGGTGAATACACATCTCTTCCCACTTAATAGATACCTCCTCATGCCCTAGATTTTATTCATGCTCAGATATTCGAGGATTCAACTTCCTCCACTTGTAAAACCTTTTCTCTTAGTAAATAAGCTAATGTCTGGGTTGAAAAGGCAACAGCAGAGATAGCTGTGATTTATAAAAACCGTCTTTTTTTCTCTTATTTATTTTATTTTTTTAAGATTTTGAGGGGTGGAGACCTGAGGCAACTGCCTTGTTTGCCCCGTCTATTGTTTGGCCCTACTTTTAAGCAATTTCCCCTCCCCCCCCCCCACTCCTTACTATGCCACTGTATACAGTATACAGTACTGTATAATTATAATTGGTAGGTTATAGTTTTCCTGAAAAATTAATTAGAAATCATAAACCATCACATGTCCTGTATATAAGCATCAATTTATTTAAATTTAAACATAGAAAAGGAAAGCCTGATTATATTTTTTCTATGTTAGAATTGTTGGTTAGTTACATACAATGGAAGAGTGTCTAGGTTAGTGAGACACCATGTAAAAATTGTATAGGTTAGTCAGACATTATGGAAGAGTGTGTAGGTTATTCATACACTATGGAAGAGTTTTGTATCAGATTCTATGTGTTTTTTTTACTGCACACGCATTTCAGTTATATTAGATAAACCTTTTTGACACTTTCCTTGACAAGAGAATGGAGTTCAAAACTTACTCAAGACCCATCAACCTGATATACTGTAGTAGGTATTGTAGAACTGTTGTATAAGAACAGGAGGATCAACCCTGGAGGATTGTGAGTTTAATATAGATGGATAGGATTCATAAACGAACCTTTCTCGGGCAAGACCTTAAAGTCAGCCAGGTGAGAGTGCAGGGGAGGATGTTTTGAAGAATCAAAGTGGTGTAAAATTATACACTGAAGGGGAGAGACTTATTCATTATTGGTTGTATCAATAGGTACCTGAATTGTAGCTCATTAAACCAAGGGAACTGAAGAGCCATAGTAGACAATGCAATGGTGCTCAACTCTAGCCACCTCCTTGTCATGAGGGATTCAACAATTGCGATATCGACTGGAGGAATGAATTTACACTAAATGACCGTATTTATCCTGCAACTCTTTTTTTTATAGTAACTCTGAGAGACAATTTCCTATTTGAACATGTTAAAGATCCGACTCACTATAGAGAGAAACAAACACCTAAACTGCTGGACCTCATCATGACTAATGACGAGGGTATGGTCGCCAAGTTGGAACACCTAACCCCCATCAGCACCAGCCATTATGTGATGTTGACCTTAAGACTTAACTGTTGGCCAAGGTTCAAATATTACAATGACAATTAGAACAGGATGAGGTTAGAGATAAGGGGTGTCTAGTGGCCTGACTAGCTGAGAAACAAGAATGCAGATACTACTCTGAATATCATAGCCAGTAAAGTGAATTATTTGATAATAGATATATACCCAAGTCCAAACCGACTGGCTGCAGGACTACAAGGAGACCGTTACATGTGAACCATGCAGAGGTTGACAAATTAAGAAAAAACCTCAGAATTTCAAGAGATGGGGTGTGACAAATGATGAACAGGATAGAAGGATGAGTGCTAGGTTCAGAAACTAACCCAAGTCAGAGAGTAGAAAGGCTAAAAAAGAGTTCCAGAGGCAGATCACAAACGAGGCCAAATCAAACCCACAGGCTTTCTACTGATACAAAAAATTTACATTAAAGACAAGTGTGGGCATATCAGATCTGAGACTTGTAGATGGTAGTTACACAGACACAAAGCAGGACAAGACAAAGGTGATAAATAATTGTTTTTCCTCAATTTCAGAAGAGAGGAATGTGAATAAACTCCCTGCTTTTCATGAATGACAGGTTGACACAGTGCTGTTGCACATTGAGTTCTCAGAGGCATGTATCAGAAACAAATTGTCAAAGCTAAAGGTTCATAAGAGTCCAGGCCCCTGACATGGTGCATCCCAGAGTGTTAAGAGAGTTGTGCAACGAGCTTGCTGAGCCCCTGAAGATCCTGTTCTGTAAATGCATGGATGAGCAAAAGATCCCCAGTGATTGGAAATGGAATATGTGAGTCCTCTATTCAAACAACGAGATAGCTGCTCCACAAATATAGACTGGTGAGCTTGACCAGCATAGTGTGCAAAGTACAGTACTAGAGATAATTATACTGGGTGCCATGATAGACCATCTACTATGAAACAACCTTGTGAAGGATTGCCACCAAGGTTTTATGCCGGGATGCTCCTGCTTGATGCAATTACTTAAGTTATTGGATGTTTGAACTCAAATCCTAGATTGTGGTGGCAATATTGATAATAAATTTCTAGACTATGCCAAGGCATTCGACAGTGTACCCCACGAAAGGCTGAAAATTAAACTGGAAGGGTACGAAATTCAGGAAAGCGTCCTAATTTTTGATCAGAGACTTTCTTCTTGACCATAAGTGTGTGATGATTAATGGCATGAAATCGTCATGTGTACCAGTAACAAGCTGGGTTCCACAGGGTAGCGTCCTGGGATTGATGTGTTTGTTTGTTTCATAAATGACATGCCAGAAGCTGTACATTCCCCCATACAAACATTTGCTGATGATGCCAAGTTATTTGTGGAAATTGGGAATCAAGTGGACTGTGAAATGTTACAGGAAGATCTCTGTCAACTTAAGGAGTGGCAAACAAATGGCTGTTAAGATTTAACATCACAAAAGGCAAAAGGATGTAACTAGGTTGCATCAGTTGTAAG
The DNA here is from genome assembly GCF_018991925.1 of Homarus americanus. Lineage (NCBI taxonomy): Eukaryota > Metazoa > Arthropoda > Malacostraca > Decapoda > Nephropidae > Homarus > Homarus americanus. The sequence goes on along the minus strand of NW_024722227.1, from coordinate 17,409,408 downwards.
GAGGTGTATTACATGTCCCAACGTGATGAGGAAGCATCATAAACTGAGACCAAATGTAAAAAAGGACCTGGGTGTGTATGTTGACCACAAACTGAAATTCTCAAACCATTTTGAGAAGAAGGTAAATCAAGCATCTAAGCTATTGGGTCATATAAGAAGAGCGTTTACACACCCAGACAGTGCGACCCTCATAACGCTCCTCAAAAGCGAGGTGTTTCTCTGTTTGGAGTACTGTCACCACATCTGGTCCCCAAGATTTGATAGAGACTGTCAGTTGATTGAAAATGTCTAGAGAGAGGGCACCATATTGGTGCCTGCACTACAGCACCTCAGTTACCTAGAGAGATTGGAACTTCTATAGTTTCCAAGCTTATACTATAGGCGGGTAAGGAATTACTTAATTGAAGTGTATAAATACCTCTGAGGGCATTACTCAGTTGAATGTTCATACCTGAAGCTGGTTAATGCCTGCCCCACTAGGGGTCACAGTTTAAGATTGAAGTTAAAAAAAACTGTGAGGGTAAACTTTTTTGGAGTGAGAGTTGTGAACTTGTGGAACAATCTGCCAGAGTGTTGTGACAGCACCGAGTGGGAACAGATTCAAGACTAGACTTGACCAACACTGGCTCATGTACAGATACATTCTGGAGCCAGTACATACCCAGTACTTGCCAACAGTACATAACAGAGACATAACCGATAACCCAAGCAGCTAACAAACCAACACTGTTTCTCAGTTACCACTATGGTAATGACCCATGACTTGACACCTGTGATGAAAAGGCCAGTAAGTTATAAGCCGACTCATCCAACTGTATATTGGGAACACGTTTACACATTTTGCAGGAGATTAATAAACGTTCTCTACCAGATTGCATAAGACCCAATTTTTAAGAATTTTAAATGTTGTCTGTTGTAAAAACAACAAGACTTATTGCTTGGTACTTTATGATCCTACCTGCAGAAACAACAACAACGGACCATTATGTATTTCTGAAATTATTCAATACTATAGACAAATTAACTTTTTATCTTCCTCACCCCACATACAAGAGGTGAGAGTATATACTGTAATGTGTACTATTTTTATACTCATTTGACGTAATGCAACAATCAGGAAGGAGCCACCATTCTTGTAATTATTAAAATATAACTTTTATGTAGTTTATTGATTTTGTAATTACTAACAGAGGCACATACTGTACTGACCACCCTTAACACCTTAGCACTCTTGTAGTACAGTAACTGCTAATCAGGGATTTTATTAGCTATTCCTATACCTTAATGAAATGTACGTAATTGAATTAATCAAGGCATGTACATACTGTACTGTATATGCTAACCTTAATACCATAATGAGCTAATAGTAATTACCGGTATGCAGGCGCATATATGTCAAAACATAGCTCCATAGCGATCTTGTAGTAACTGCTAATCAGGGCGTTTATATAGTACCCTCAGCACCTTAGCGAACCTGTAACTGCATTAATCAAGGCGTATGTATGCTAACCCTTGGTACCTTAGTAACTCTTGTAGTAACTACTCCAACAAAGGCGTATGTATTCCAACCTTTTTGCACCATAGCGATCTTGTAGTAACCTTGCTTATCATGGTGGTTGTAATAAATCGTTAACATCTTGCTCACCACCCAGCCGACACGCCCTCGACGCTCGCTGGATCTGCATTACTCACAAGCGGTAAGTCTCCCTTTGAAAGCGCATGAAAGAAAATGAAAACCCATTATGATTTTTATATGAATAACTGTGATATTCACGGATTTAGCGAAAACCCTTTTTTTTCAATATTGCTTATACAGTATTGTATTTTTATATTACTTACATGTGCATGTTAAGGAAATTCAATGATTTTATTTATTTTTTCCATTTATATATTAGATTGCATTAAGCAATTTTTTATTGTTAAATAATGCTTCATTTTTATGATGTTTTCTACTTATTGAAAAGTTTCTTTTAATTACTGCATCCAATTTTAACATTTGAAATATCACTATTGTATATTTATGATTAACATATTCTTTAGGTTAAACATGTGTAGTTATTAAATTACAGTGCCTGTACTGCTGTATTTCATAATTAATTCAGGATCTAAATTGGAAAGTCCAAGGTTTACAAGACAGTTTGGATTACCAATTTTGAATTTTTGTGTGTGTGTGAAGTTAACAAATACAGTAGTTCATATATATAGTGGTCCCGAGATTCTAGTGCAGCAGCCTCACTTAGGTTGACGAGGTTTTGCTCATTTGCTCTCAAATGTATGGAATGGTCTGTTCCCTAAATACCGAACTTGGAGAACCTGATTGATTCATCCAACTCCTGGCGAACACAGTGAGCTTGTCAACCCCGAAAACCCTACAGCACGATTTTTTTGTTTTTCTTTCCCAACACTCGGACAGATTAATTATCAGTGAGTTAGTCTATGGGATTGATCAATATTCAACCCATTGTACAAGAGCTAATTGGCTAATAACTTCAGCCTGTTAAAGTACAACCCAGTGTTCTTTTCAACCATAATTAAAGCAAGAGCTTTGCTTACCTTCATCCCTAGTCAGGTTTACTTCAGGCCTTCATATTAATTGGAGGACAACTGTTTGTTGTCTGTGATTCTCACTGCTGGTGTACGTTGACTCATGCTCATGCTCAATCATTGGTAATGATATTGTCTAAAGGTTATTGAACAAATGAAGACATGGAAGTCTCCAAACAATTGATATTCATCACGGAATAACCTGAAAAGCTATTTCTTAGAATGAGGTAAAGTAGGTATGAAAATTTATATTACTAATAGCCATATATTATACAGGAAGCTTGAGTTTAAGAGAATTGTCAGACTATGACATGGTAAGGCAAGGATGCTGATAGCTAATGACCAGCTTCCAAGTGTTTCTGTAGCAGAGGTGACTAACTTTACTTACACAAGTACAGTGCTGTACTATATAGTGTTTTACTCTTGTCATTTTCTACATTTTCCTACATTTTAGGAAAATATTTCCGTGGATAATTTACGTTGTCAGTGAGATAATTTTTTGAGTCTTCTTTTTTACCATCTGTGCAAAGGTAAAATCAAAAGTTTTGGTTGTTTCAAAAGTCGAGTTCAAAATTATAAAAGATTCTTATTTGTTTACACCATCAAGAATATCTTTTAACCTATGGATGTTGGAGCACATTTATGCCTTCAGTTTGAATCCTGTTAAAATGGGGAATATATATATATACGTATATATATATATATATATATATATATATATATATATATATATATATATATATATATATATATATATATATATATATATATATATATATATATATATATATATATATATATATATATATATATATATATCATGTAGATCCACAATGAAAACGTGGATAAGATAAATCTTGATAAAATCACACGGGAAAAGGGAAACAACGGAGTTGCCTCTGAAGATGTCTTGAATAAAGACGAAAGATATGGTGCTCCGTTGTTTCCATTTTCCCGTGTGATTTTATGAAGATATTATTATTTATACCAACTTCTGTTTCACTATGACCTGTGAGCCAAATACCTACTACTTGCTTTTCCCTTTTCTAACCATTTTCCATAAATATTTATATATAATACATTCTACACCAGTCCACGCCCTGCTGAAGGCTTACTAAATAGTACTAGTCATGTCTCAAATTAAACATAAGAAATAATTTACTTGACTCATAGAAAATTATGTATACAAAACAAAACAAAATGCATCTTCCTTTCTAAAAGATATAAGAGCTGTTGCTATACTCGATTTAACAAAACCTCATGACTGTACTGTTCTTTGCATAACAGTACAGGATTTTGTTTAATGTTAAGGCAGTTTACTGTGGTTCCCGTTAAGACAGTTTACTGTGGTTCCCGTTAAGACAGTTAATGTTGACGACATAGTGAAATTTTCATCTGTTTTTTGTTATACAATAGTAAATTGGTTTCTATTCAACCAATAGTCTATTTTCCTCCTGTATAATTTTTTTTATGTACAGTATATTTGCCATACTTTTTTCTTTCTTAACGGGCACAACCATGTTGATATTACAAGATCTATTATGTAACTCAGACAGACATAGGGATCAAATGACAGTAATATCACTCATAAACAAAAACATGACTGCCATTCACACTTAAAGCGTTTACAGGATATGTTATGAGGTCTTATAGCAAAGAAAGTTGCTTACATTTTATGTTTAAATTTATGTATGCAATTTGCAAAATATTATTTGAATCAACCAAGAGACATTAGATTAGGTGAATTGTTTATAAAAATGGTGGCTCAAAAAGTGTAAGATATATCAAACTTTCAAACTATTGGTACTGTACATTCTTTTAATACTGAAGATTTTTTTTTTCATCTTTTATTAATGAGTTTTACAGGATATGTCATATGAAGTTTTCAATGGAAATAAAAGTCCAATTTCATTCTAAATATTAAGTTATAATGTATAGTTAATCTTTTTATAAAGAGTAATACTTGTACAGTACTTAAATATTAACTTAGTTTCTCTTTTCCAGAGTACATAATAAATATTATTTCCCAGTTCAATAAAGAGTATATTCCATATATGATGGACATAACAGAATACACTGTACTGAGATAAAAATGGTATAATACTTAATATCAATCATTTTAATTAGGTACTGTACTGGTTATTGTGACATTAAGTGGAATTCTCAGCTGAGACCCTATATTGTTGGTTAATACCTGATGCTAATACTATGTAATAGTGGCTGAGAGCAGTTACTAACCTTTGCTTAAACTAGACCTAACCTAATGAATTAACTATGCTTTACTTAATTTAATTAAAGCCTTAAAACCCTACTTATAAGTCAGCTGTGGTCAATAAGTACAATATTATAATATTTTCTGGCAATATACATAACATTAATGAGTGATACTTATTACTTTAACGGTAGATAACCACTTTAATTAATGATTTATTAATTATTACAGGAGTCTTACATGCCCTACCATTTTCATGTGGTAAACAACCGAAAGTACTATATCTAAATATAGTATATATATATATATATATATATATATATATATATATATATATATATATATATATATATATATATATATATATATATATATATATATATTTATATATATATAAATGGGTGAAGTTGTTTTTACACTAAGGCACCATTACATTGCACCAACCCTCCTTCCTCCACAAAGAATCATATTCCTTAATTTTTTATTGTTGTTGTTTAGTGCACTGGGATACTTAGAGAATGTGCTTAAAGACCTGTGATGTTAAAGCAAAAAAATACTGTACAGTACTGTACATGTAAACAGCAGCAACCTTCCTGCATGTTGCTTTGCGTCCTAATTATGTCATTAATTATATTTTGAAATAAAACTCATCAACAAAATGACTAAAAAAGCCAAAAAACAATTTGAATCCAGACATAGCTGGAATGAATGTAGTGATGGTAAATTTCAAAGAAAATTACCTCCTCTTACTCAAAAGTGGATGGAAAATTCTTCACAAAATATGTAAATTAAATGAATTTGATGTTTACTCTTAAGATTATTCATGTTGGTAAGGAGTAGACATGACCCCAGGGAGAGGGCCAATTGTTTTGCTGAATTGGACTCTGCCACAAAAAAAATAAATAAAAAATAAAAAATAAATAAATAAAATAAATAAATAAATAAATAAATAAATAAATATTCTAAAACCAGTTTTTGTGATAAAGTTCTGAATGCGACGTCTAGCTTTATACAGTACCTAGGTATGTAAATGCCTATCATTAACTCGTCAATGGAAATGAAATTTATTTATTTCCACCCGGTACAGTTTTCTGAAGTTATTAAACCTTAACTTGCTTGCTTTTTGTTCTTTACTAACATGCATGTTGTCAGTTTTCACTACATAGCAAAAAAAATTAAAAAAATCACAACAATATTAGTGGAAGAAGTTGCCTACTATTCTTTCATAAGGATTTATAAGCTCCATTGTTCAAATACTTACATTAAGGAATCATGTTCCCCTTTGTCATATATCACTCCAATTCTTCAGATTGGAGGTGCCAGATGTCTCCATCGGCCACAAATTTTCTCACTTCCTTTGATATCAACTCAATTTATTTACATATTTTGTTAAAAATCAAATTACAGTATTGGTGGAAGAGTTTTGGTATTCGATTATAAAGTAGAGTGTACGGTGTTGTAGTTTGAGTTTTTTAATATAATATCCATTTGATAAGGATTAAATTCAAGTGATGTCATCATGGTTTTCTCCATAAATATTTATACTTTATGAAAATAAATATTGGTAGTAAAACATCTCCCTTACCCTGGCATGTGTTCCACCAGCTGAGTGTGACTCACCTCTTGGTTGTTATATGTTGATCCATTGTGTTCCATGTTCCTTAAGCTCAGTGTTGCCCAATTACAGTATTTTTTTTTATTATTACAATATATACTGTACTGTATATGTTAAAGGTAAAGTTTGTAATTTTTGCTTAACTACTAAGATATTTTGTGCCCAGTGTAAAGAAGTTATTGTTTTATTTTGTACAGTGATATCCCGGTTAGCCGGAACAACTGGTGCAGAGCACTTCCAGGGATGAGAGATATCCGGCTAACCTGACGACTTTAACAAACCCGGAAAAAATCCTTATCCCCGAAATCTTTTCCCGTTACTGGGAAAAGTTTCCGAGTGTCTAAACTAGACATCTTGCACACACAGAATGTTTCTGGGTGCTGGAGATGTTTTCCTTGAGGCTAAACTACTGGAGTCCGTAAATGCAGTTATAATTAAGCTAAAAACTCCATTTTTGTTCAATCCAGAATGGGACGTCTAGCTTTATACCTAGGTATGTTAATTCCTAGCAATAACTCGCCAGGCCAACATACAGGCAATTAAAACGGTAGCAATGCGTGTGATGGAGGGCGCGGGAGGGGGTTTTGAGAATTGCAATTATATGCCAGGTAACGGACACGTCGCTACCTGGCATGTAATTGCAATTCTCAAAACCCCCTCCTCCACCTTCCATCACACGCATTGCTACCGTCATATTCTTGCCTGGCGAATCAGCTGTAAATACGCACGAAGAAGGCTCCGCTAATTTGTGTTGTAATAGCTGAAATACTGAGTGCCACAAGGATTTTATATAAGGTGTGTATACATCTTAGCACGGTGAGGAAATCGGGTGACTTATATTTTGTTTGTCTCTCAGATATTGTGTTTGGGACAATTTTTTATACGGTCTGGTCAGCTTGGCGATCACAGCTCGTCTTCTGTTAGGAAGACAGTAGATCGTTAGTGACTAATATCCTCTGCTTTCAAGTCACTTAGTGAATGCCGTTGTTTTTCGCCCTTCCGGGCACGTCTTCACTGAACGAATATATATATATATATATATATATATATATATATATATATATATATATATATATATATATATATATATATATATATATATATATATATATATATATATATATATATATATATATATATATATATATATATATATATATATATATATATATATATATATATATATATATATATATATGTATATATATATATATACATATATATATATATATATATATATATATATATATATATATATATATATATATATGTATATATATATATATATATATATATCCCAATTATATACGTGCTAGTATGAATACCATGATATATGTGGCCATCTCTCTCCCTCTTCTCATGTTCGTTCACAAAACTTTTCGGGCTTCCGCCCTGGGTTTTCTAATTACTCTCAGCATGCAGGCCAGAGTTAAGTTTTTCTCTTCATAACTTTTATTTTATTCGAGTCCTCAGTAGCGGATTCAGCCTTTCCAGGCGAACTTTAGCGAGGCTCCTAGCCTTAGTGATCCTTCCTGACGCTGACCTTCCGATCTTATTAGCAATCTAGAGTTATGGTGGGATGGACCTTGTATCCTCAGTATAGGTTATATGAGAACCAGTCAGGGTAGAATTCTCAACCCAATACATCTTGCTAGAGTAATGGTAAACGCTGTTGGCCAATGGAGCGCTGTGGTAGCAGCTCAGCACTGTCAACCCTTCCGGGTGACTTGATGCTCTCTCAGGCATTATAGCTCAAGCTATTTAATTGAAGCGATGATGTCTGTGCACCCTGATTGGCAACCAATAGAGAACTTGATGATCCCTCAAAATATAAATGCTCTAAATGAAGTTAGTTTGATGAAGAAACAAAGTTCATTGAGCTGAGGGATAATTGAGATAAGAGAAGGGAGAGGTGTATGATATAGTGAGTTAGTTGTTAATGATTGTCACACCGGTGACTTATATAACAATAAGAGATATTAATGAACTAACTTACTAAAATGTCACAGTTACGAGTCATATTGACTATGTTTTGGACAAAATCTTATCTCCCTTGTCTTATTATGATGATACAATGTGACTCCTAGTGTTCCTCCTAGTTTAGATGAGTGATGTGCAACTGGAGGATGAAGGACAGTTTTCTGGACTGCTAGATGATGGAGGAGACCATGGAACTGTCCCTGGGGAACTAGTGTTGAGTGAGGAGCTACAAGGACTGGAAAGTTCAGCTCATACACTACATACAAGGAAATGTCCGTCAGTAAAGGATGTGAATTCAGTAGTAGTAGTTTTACCCATGACCCAAGGGGACCATACTACATGTAATTATCAAGGATGTAGAGCTTCTGGATTATCAAGTTAGATCCCTTATTTACCAGGCGAATTCAGGTAGCAGCTGTGTCTCAGACAACCTGTTTTCACCATTGGATTGTGCAGTTTGTTATGAGATCATTTTTTTTTTTAAAATTAATCAAGTTGCAGGAAATAATAAGAAGGAATTATTGCAGATCTAAATTAAAAAATAGATGGAATAAGGCCTTGAGGAGTAATTTCTAAATGCACAAGATTTAAAAAGATCCCAAGTTGGCAGAAAGTTTAGGAATTATGGGCAGATAGGTAAGAGACTTAATCCCCGATTAGACCAACCCGCTTCTACAAGAAAGGTGTAACTGGATATTCTAGATAATGAGGCAGTAAGAAGATTACAAGAACCCTACCTAGTCAGTCTTGATTTAGTGGATTCCAGGATCAGGATGAGGTTACAGTGTGTTCAGCCCTAGAGCAGGGAGAACCTGTTGAGACTGACTTCAATTCTGTCCCCATAAGCAACCACTTCCACCTGGGGCAAAAGTGTTGGTTACTATGAGTGGAAACAGCTGCTGTCGACTCCCACGCAGCTGAGATGGAGAACATTGAGTGTAAGGATGGATTCAGCAGGGCCCTGGGTAACATTGGTAAGATCTAAGTCTTTGTTTTCGACCGCATCTGGAGTCTCTGGATTCAATTCAAGGTATTTATGAAATTGCTTCAAAACTTCCTGATCTATCAGCACTTACAAAGATACAGGAAGGCCAAGCAAATTGTGTCATCATTCGTTTTTAGAAGGTGATACTACAATTTCTTAAACACTTTTTGCCCAAAATGATCTCTGAAATAGATAAGTCTGGGCTATAGTCACAATATATTGAAAGATTCTAACATTCATCTCCAGATAGAATGCTCACAAGTTTAATTCTCCTTTTAAGTTCCAGTATTTGCTGTCTCCAAAATATGCTGATATAAGTTATGAAATATAATTGAAACCGTTAGTTAAGCCTGCACTGTTGCTTGAAGAGTTCAAATTTGTAGTTGGCAGCAGATATTTTGTCTGCAATTATGATGTGTCACATATCTTAGTTTAAAGCAAGGGACTATGAGGGCAGTTCAGAAGTAGACAGATGTTTGCATATGCTATATTAAGGATCATATTCCCTGTACAACTCATTTTGGAAATGTTGTTGAAAGCCCTAAAAACTAAAAGCCCAGCTATGAAGCAAGCCACTAATAATGCTTCATGGTAGTATGATGACAGCATATTCTTCCCCCTCTTTTTCTCCTCTGGTTTGTTTGATGAACAAACATTAAAGGTTAAGTATAGATCAGCTGTTGAGCAAGCTATTACACATTGTTCCTATAGGAGTTCTAAGAGACCTTGAAATTTAAAGGAGGAAGGGTCTAGGTAACAGACCAGCTGCTAGGTTCAGTTATCAACCTAGAGGAAACTTTTGGAGGAGGAAACAATTCAAGACGTAGTAAGGGTGGCCGTTTGTTGAAGTGGAAGGAGACCTTATTCCACCAATAGCAACCACTCCGTCCAATGAAGCCAGACAGCGGGTCGTCTAGGGGTTAACAGGTGGACTTTTCCATATGGGCCATAAGATAAATCAACAAAGGGCCTCACATGGACTTGGTTGGAGGCCTCCCCAGTTTTACTAATAAGGGGTCACCAAAACCCAACCCCTTACTCACAGAATTTGTAATTCAACTGTTAAAACAAAGGTGATATAGAACTGTTGCAGCCATATAAATGTTTCATGTCTCTGTCTATTCTCATCCCCAGGAAAGGCAGCGACAAATTGAGGTGGATTAGATCTTTCCGGTCCTGAACAAGTTCACATTACCAACAGTTTTAAGATGCCTATTATCATGCCGTTGCTCCCAGGCACAGAAGGTTTCTAGTGTTCGCAGTGGGGGATGTAAGTTATCGACCACAGTGATGCCATTCGGCCAATAATTGTCAAAAGTAAGTTTATAAACTACATCACCAGAGAGATCCATGCAAAGAAGGGCATAAGAACTTCTACACTATCTAGACGGTTGCCTGATAGTGGGAAACTCTTACGGAGATTGTCAAAGGGTTTAATTCCAATGTACACTAGTACTATTTCAAAAGGCAGTTCTGATCAAGTTAGAGACTCCATTTCTTTACTATAATAATCCAGAATAGTTTATCTAAAAGTCTAGTAAAATCAATATATTTGAAAATTATATTTATGATATGGACATGAATGAAGCTGTGTTAAAGACTGGCATTTTTCACTCCCATGGAGCTGTGGGAGATTAGTGGGTCTCGTGTAACTGACCTGACCTGACTCATGTCAGGTGGAGGGAGGGGGATTAGTGGTCTCATATTACTGACCTGATGGAATGTCAGGTCACCCTTCTTGGGTGGGGACGAGTGGGTTTCATGACCTGAAGATGTCTTGAATAAACACGAAACATAAGAACATAAGAACATAAGAATGGAGGAAACTGCAGCGGGCCTATTGGCCCAACCGGGCAGTCCCGTTTACACCCAACCCCTATTGCTCATATAAGCATCCAACCTATGTTTGAAGCTATTAAGCGTATTCGAGTTCATGATGATATTTGGTAACTTGTTCCATTCATCCACCACTCTGTTTCCAAACCAGTGTTTACCTATTTCCGCCTAAATCTAAATTTGTCTAATTTAAAACCATTGTTACGAGTTCGCTCCTGGTTGGATAGTTTGAGTACCTTTGTAATGTCCCTTTGTTTAGCCCTGACTTCCACTTGTACACCTCTATCAGGTCGCCCCTCGCTCTACGTCCCACGAGGAGTGCAAATTAAGATGCTTTAACCTGTCTCTATACTCAAGGTTCCTAATGCCCGGATTAGTCTTGTCATTCTCCTCTGAATTCTTCCAAGGATTCTATATCCATTCTGTAATACGGTGTGACTGAACTGCGTAATCCAGGTGTGGTCTCACAAGAGCAAGATACAGTTTTAGGATGACCTCGCTAAGCTCTGTAACTCACTCCTTGTATGAACCCAAGTACTTTATTAGCCTTACTGAGCAAAAACACATTGTTTACTTGGCTTAATGTTCCTACTTATCATTACTCCAAATCTCTCGTGAGTCGGATTTCTATGGCATCGTTGTTCATCTGGTATCTGGTTTCCCTGTTTACATCTCCTATACTGAGTACTTTACATTTGTCCACGTTGAATTTCATCTGCCATTTTTCAGACCTGAATTCTAATACCCTACCCAAGAAAGGGTGACCTGACATTCCATCAGGTCAGTAATATGAGACCACTAATCCCCCTCTACCCTACCTCCACCTGACATTGCTCCATTAGAGTGAAAAATAACAGTCTTTGCTGTAACACAGCTACATTCATGTCCATATCATATAGATTTTAAATTTTGAAATATATTTATTCAACCAAACTTTTAGAAAAACTTTTCTGGATTATTATATACTGTAGTAAAGAAATGGAGTTTCTAACTTAATTAGAACTGCATTTACGAACTCCGGTAGTTTAGACTAAAGGAAACATCCTCAGCACTCAGAAATATTCTGGGTAAGTGGGCTAGTGTGCGTCTGTGCAAGAGGTCTAGCTTAGATACTAGGAAACTTTTCCCAGTAACTGAAAAGATTCTGGGGATAAGGAATTTTTCCAGGTTTGAGAAAATCGTCTGGTTACCTGGAAATCTTTCATCCTTGGAAGTGTTCTGCACCAATTGTTCCGGCTAATGGGGATATCACTTATTTGTAAGTGAAATGTAAATAATTCTACATACTATATTTAAGATAGCAAACTTTATAGTAGGGATAAGTATGAATATCTGTTTATTCATTGGCTTTCCTTTTAATAATGAACTTACCTCATTGTGTACAATTTTATCTGAAGTTTTAATATTGATATATTTTAAATTGTTTTATAATTCATATATTGGCTCATACACCATCTCACCAGCACTCTCTCTAATTTAGACAAGAATTTTTTTAGAGAAAATATTAGATTAGAATATTTTCTGAACAGAAACAATAGATGTGATTTAATATTCTAAGTGTTCTCATCCAGCCCGAACCAGAACCCGCACACTGATCACCTCCCTTCCACCCGCTTAATGAAGGAAGGAGTGTGAGACTTTGAGCATTCTTAATTTCCTCCTTGAGAGAGACCATATGATACCCAAAGCACATCTAGGCCAATCATTCATCATGTCAGTTTATCAATGAATGAGAATTTTTAAAAGTAATTAATACTGTACCTAATATCCTGTACTTCAACAGAGGAGGAATGTGAAACATAATTTCTAACATTTATAAACAGATGTTAACATTAACAAATTAATCTTGTCTAACTTCCTTTTCCCTAATTGTAGGAGGAGGTTGAGTTCAAAACACTTCAAACATCCTTCACCTTAATGCAAGAGAAGAGGAAGTTAGATTCACCACTATCTGTGTTTTGTTAATGAGGTTCATGTTTCCCTCCCACAGCTGTCGCGCACCTTGGTAAGTGGGGGACCTACTTGTGGAGGGTCCCTGTACTCCCCTGGACGGCACAACCCCTCCCCGCCTCTGCCTCAGTCCTCAGGTCAACAACGGGTGTCCCAACAGCTGTGTCTCTCTCTCACTCTCCATTTACTGTCTCGTCTTTGTCGTGCCGGATTGACTTAATTATTTGTGGTCTTTGCGTCCATTTCTTTGTGGTCTTTGGCGTCCATTTCTTCGTGGTTCCGATGTCTCTTCTGTGGTCTCTGGCGTCCCTCTTGTTGCTCGCACACGTGTAGTAGTGTTACAAGAGTCTTGACTTTTTTATTGTTTCCTGTTAGCCTGTGTGTGTTACTGCTCTTGAGGTCCTGTCATATATTTTTCTATATTATAGATCATGAATGGATTTTTTTTTGTAAATTGTTAGATATTTCAGTGTCCAAATACTTGTTTTGTGTGATTTTATTGGGTGATATTGTCATTATATTCTGCTCAGTGTAATTTGTTTTTTATAATCTTGTGTATCTTTTGCTAACATTCTTATAACAGAATGGAGATCCTCCTCATTTCTTTACACTGTATAACTAATTTTTTTTAATAACCTATTATGTCTCCTGACTGTTTAGGTAACTGGATACAATTGACCTCTTGCCAACTTAACTAAATCTTTCTGGAGGTGTACCATACCATCACATTTTCCTCTCACCACACAAGTATCTGTGAGACACACTGGAGTCTTCAGAGTAACCTGTTGAACTTTATGAAGGTGAACTCTTGCCCCCTTAATTCACAAATATACTTTTTTTTCCTCTGGTTGGTGTTTTTATTTTGATATTGTTAGGGGATTTGTATTGTGACTCTCTCTCTACATATATGTCTTTATTTACCAGTAACGATTTACTTATTATATTTATGCTGGGCGGGCTTCCCACATTTCTTCTAGTCATGACGTGAGTCTTTGTAAGAATTTTTTTAAAGAATATTGATTACGGTATATTATCACTGAAGAAACATAGTTCTCTTAACTTTATTTATAAAGGTCCGATTCCCCTTAATTCTGTATAGTATTTTATTTTTCTTTCCTGTCCATCCACTCACATTTTTTCCCTAATGTCTTGTCTTCATAAATTTGTAATGAATGTCGTTCACCTTATGAACTAATGTGCTCAAATATCTTGGTTGTCCAAGCACAGTTACATATAAACAAGAAGTCTTCAAGAAGAAGGGTAATTTTTATCAGAGTTTGGTTTACTGTACTCTGGGCAGTGTTGTGTGAAGGCAGTATGAATCTTCTTGCCTTCCAACTTCTCGTGGCATTATGAAGGCTGTTGGGAGGTTTTAGTAGATACTTTCTGCTGATACTGAAGAGGTTTCTATTCCTCCCCTTTGATCTTCTTTACCTTGGTTATGTTGCTCAAGATAATGTCCACAATCTGTAAAGTACAGTGTTTGTAATTGCATACATCTTCCATTCAGTCGTGTGTAATAGTCTTTTTAATGTCCATGTCTGAGAAACGTTTAGCACTGTAATTTTGAAGTAAGTCAATTTATTTTCCAGTAACTGCTGTAAAAAATAATATTTAGTGATTGCCAACGTTCAGAGTCACATCTGTTCTCTGTTTCAGAGGTTATCAATTTAATTTGGTAACTTAAATATTGTCTTCATCACAGATTTTACATCCCGCCCTCATTGACCAGAGTGTCACTCAACACAAGGCAATGCCTGTAATGTGTTTCTTATGGTTTTGAAATTTCTTTCCCTGGAGGGAAACATAAAACAGTCTTCCCCTTCACTGACTGGCCTTTCTATGAATCTTACGTTTCCTCAGCCTCATGTCCTTTTGTGTTACTTCTCAGCTTAGTGTCCTTTTGAGGTACTTCGCCTCAGCTTAGTGTCCTCCTAGGGTACTTTTCCTTGGCTTAGTGCCCTCCAGGGGTACAGGTTTATGGATGTTAAGATTGTTTTGTTTTATTGGATCAAGTTTAGTGATCAGTGTGTTCATCTTGACCGTATCGTCTATGGCTTTTCCATATTTCAATGTTGGTCGCTGTCTACAACCTGCTGACTGAGGCACTGGAGGCACCTGCTGGTGTAGCTGAAAAGAATTTGATCTTTGAGGTGTAAAAGTATTTGATCTAATATTAATCCTTTTTATTCCTATGTAGAAAAATATTTGATCTGAATTCAAAACGTATTTAAGCTAGAGCTAATTTCTTTTGAACTTCAGCCCCCAAAACTGTCGTTTTATTGTGCCACTGGTGTGAGTAGTGAAACCACTAAATGAGTTAAAGAATAACAAGACATTCACTGTGGACTTAGAAATACAAGGTTATTAGATAACCAGAATCATAATACAATATACTGTAATATCAAATCTGTAATAATACAGTACTGTACTGCATAATGGAGTACAGTATTTAGTCATAAACTAAAGTATCAGATGCTTTTCCAGTACACCTGTGCAAGGCTCCTCCACTGAGCTCACTCTCATTAACCTTCCCTGACTCCTTTTCCCTTATCAACTGACCTTCCTTATTTACGAGTCTTCACATGGTTGCTCTACATAATTTAATCTTCTTAAAATGATAGTACTGTATAGTCTTATCTCATTAGCTTGTATGTATTCTTTTAATTGTCTTAGTTAACCTAATGCATCTAATTATTCATGATTAAATTAGTTTTGTGTTACTATCATGCTGGTTTAACCTAGTTATTGTAATGCAACAGTTGAACCTTCTTAGTAAAGTAGTTCTTTGTAGCCTCATTTACTTAGTATACTATTTAATATTTACTAATTATTACATATATTACTGTAGTGTTATTTGTCTACTTTTCTTATTTAGTCATTGTTCATAACAATACAGTAGTTGTCCTTGTTAGCAATTTCTTATAACTATTTGTAAGTGAATTTTACTCTTTAATAGAGTTTCTTTCATGTTGGTGTAAAGTGGCTTTAGAGAAAAAATTTTCTTTTGAAACTATCCCTTAACTATTGCTCTTCCCCTTAACTATTGCTCTGCCCTTTAGCTATTGCTCTGCCTCTTAACTATTGCTTTGTTCCCTTAACTATTGCTCTGCCTCTTAACTACTGATCTACCCCTTAACTGTTGATCTGCGAAAACTCCGAACCATCGAAGCCGAGGTTAAAAAAAGACATAATAATGCATAAAATGTTCTATTACTGATACCAATACAACTTACATCAGTATACATCTAGCCCAGGCTTACTGACAAAGTGTTAGTGCTATACCACAACTTTACTGTACTGCGACTCAGAAATAAGTACATTAGCAGAGAAAGCAAAGAGAGAATTGTATATTATAGGTCTACTGATACCTGGAAACTACCGACAGCCAGTTTCAAACACTGTCCCGAACCATCGAAGCTGCCGTACTATCGGGTCCCGGATTAGCGGGGTCCAACCTGTACTACTTTACCAATAGTTACTGTAAATGAATGAAAATGGATGAGTAAATGATCTAAAAACACTATAGTGATATCTTGTATTGGAACAACTCAAGATGTAAATTTAGGAGAAGCTACAGTACAAGAATACCGGAAAAATTAAAATTCAGGATTTTATATATATATATATATATATATATATATATATATATATATATATATATATATATATATATATATATATATAATATTAATGAAATGTTTTGCTTGTATTATTCAGGTGAGTACAGTCTGTACTCACCCCTGAATTACACGAAAGCTCTTGGGAACTTTGTGTTTTCTTCTTTCCTTGTGGTTATCAGCATATACCTAGATCACGCGCACCTACAGTGATATATATATATTATTTATTTTTTCATTTTTTTATTTATTTATTAATTTATTTTATTTATTTTTTCTTGGAGACCCCAACATTGATTGTCTCATATCTTCATTTTCTCTTTAGTTAGTAGAGTTCTGAGTGTCATTCATTTTCTCCCAGTGATCCTCAGTGGTGGTGTTATGCCTTTACAGTACAGGTGCTCCTCTACTTACGAACGAGTTACGTTTCTGAGACTTGTTTGTAAGTCCAACTTACTCTTGTAGATACCAAACATATTGTAAAAATTGAAAAGATTATGGATATTTAGTGCAGCTATACCCTTTAATACAGCCTTAAAACCTGGCTCACTCTTCTCCTCATTGGTAATGTTTGTTCTATCTGGAATTTCCTTCAAAATAATCCAGTCTCATCCACATTAAACACCTGTTCTGGCAGGTAACCCCCTTCAGTGATGATGTTTGTATCTCTGAAAGTTTGTAAGTTGAACGTTCATAAGTAGAGGAGCACCTGTACTTGTCTTAGAACCATAATAATACACCAGGGAAGCAGTGAATATGAAAAAACCCAGATTCCATAGTGTGGAGCAGTGGTCGCAATTATAAACATGTGGGAACTGAGGCCTCACCCAATTGCCACCTCACATAACTGCCCCTAAGCCAGAAATCTTCCAACATATGGGGGTTCCAACTTACGAAGTTTGACTTAGAGGGGTCTTACTATATGAAAAATAAAATTTAGAAATAATTGGCAAAATAGCGACAATTTGTGTTTTTCACCCAATCCATGAATTCCTACTGGCTGACCCATTACAGTATTTGCAAAATTATTTCTTGACCACTAAGTCATCTCCCCTCTGGTTAATAAATTTTCATGACTATTAAAATTTTCCCTCATTTACTGTTCAGGTTATATTAATTTCCCCTCTCATATACTGCCCAGATTAGGTTAGGTTAATTTCCCCCTTCATATTTTGCCCAGATTCATTGATCTGCCACTTATTTATAAAGTTTATTCCCTCATTATTATATGAAACTCATGTATCCGTTCTTATATGACTAATGCATCCGTTCTTATGTGACTAATATATCTCGTATTGTATGAAATTAGTATATCCGTTATTTAGAAAGCCGACTTACCCCATATTAATGAAGCTGCCCTTGACAACTAAATGAGAAAATTTAATTGTGGACATAATTTTAATACATTAATCTACCCCTTAGCCTTTGATCTACCCCTTGGTTATTGATCTACCCCCGGTTATTGATCTACCCATTAGCCTTTGATCTACCCCTTGGTTATTGATCTAACCCCTGGTTATTGATCTACCCATTAGCCTTTGATCTACTCCTTGGTTATTGATCTACCCCTGGTTATTGATCTACCCATTAGCCCTTGATCTACCTCCTTGGTTATTGATCTACCCCTGGTTATTGATCTACCCATTAGCCCTTTGATCTACTCCTTGGTTATTGATCTACCCCTGGTTATTGATCTACCCATTAGCCTTGATCTACCCCTTGGTTATTGATCTACCCCTGGTTATTGACCTACCCATTAACCTTTGATCACTCCTTGGTTATTGATTCACCCTGGTTATTGATCTACCCATTAGCCCTTGATCTACTCCTTGGTTATTGATCTACCCCTGGTTATTGATCACCCATTAGCCTTTGATCTACCCTTGGTTATTGATCTACCCCCGGTTATTGATCTACCCATTAGCCTTTGATCTCCTTGGTTATTGATCTCTTGTTATTGATCTACCCATTAGCCTTTGATCTACCCCTTGGTTATTGATCTACCCCTGGTTATTGATCTACCCTTAGCCTTTGATCTACCCCTTGGTTATTGATCTACCCCCTGGTTATTGACCTACCCATTAGCCTTTGATCTACCCCTTGGTTATTGATTCACCCTTGGTTATTGATCTGCCCATTAGCCTTTGATCTACCCCTTAGCCTTTGATCTACCCCTTGGTTATTGATCTACCCATTAGCCTTTGATCTACCCTTAGACTTGATATACCCCTGATTGACCCCCTGGTTATTGATCTACCCCTGGTATTGATCTACCCCTGGTTATTGATCTACCCTGGTTATTGACCTCATCCTGGTTATTGATCTACCCCTGGTTGATCTACCCTTTGGTTATTCATCTACCCCTGGTTATTGATCTACCCATTAGCCTTTGATCTACTCCTTGGTTATTGATCTACCCCGTTATTGATCTATTCATTACCTTGATTCCAACTCTGGTTATTGATCTACCCCTGGTTATGATCCACCCATTATTTTTGATCCACCCTTGGTTATTGATCTACCCCGGTTATGGATCTACCCATAGCCTTTGATCTACCCCTTGGTTATTGATCTCCCCTGGTTATTGATCTACCCATTAGCCTTTGATCTACCCTTGGTTATTGATCTACCCCACGTTATTGATCACCCATTAGCCTTTGATCTACCCCGTTATTGACTCCTACCCCGGTTGGTTGACATCACCCATTAGCCTTTGATCTACTCCGGTTATTGATCACCCCGGTTGATTCAACCATTAGCCTTTGATCTACCCCTTGGTATTGATCTATCCTGTTATTGTTCACCATTAGCCTTTGACCTACTCCTTGGTTATTGACCCCCGGTTATTGATTTACCATTAGCCTTTGATCTACCCCTGGTTATTGATCCACCCATTGGCCTTTGATCTACCCCTTGGTGATTCACCCCTTGGTTATTGATCTACCCCTGGTTATTGATCTACCCATTAGCATTTGATCTACCCTTAGCCTTTGATCTACCCTTGGTTGTTGATCTACCCCTAGTTATTGATCTACCCTTAGCCTTTGATTCACCCTTGGTTATTGATCTACCCATTAGCCTTTGGATCTACCCTTGTTATTGATCTCCCCTGGTTATTGATCTACCCATTAGCCTTTGATCTACCCTTAGTCTTTGATCTACCCCTTGGTTATTGATCACCCTGGTTATTGATCTACCCATTAGCCTTTGATCTACTCCTTGTTATTGATCTACCCCGGTTATTGATCTACCCATTAGCCTTTGATCTACCCTTGTTATTATCTACCTCCTGGTTATTGATCTACCCATTAGCCTTTGATCTACCCTGTTATTGATCTACCCCTGGTTATTGATCTACCCATTAGCTTTTGATCTACCCTTGGTTATTGCTCTACCCCCGGTTGTTGATCTACTCCATTAGCATTTGATCTACCCTTGGTTATTGATCTACCCCTGTTTATTGATTTACCCATTAGCCTTGATCTACCCTTAGCCTTTTGATCTACCCCTGGTTATTGATCTACCCATTAGCCTTTGATTCACCTTTTCTAGACTTTGATATACCCCTGGTTGTTGATCTACCCCTGTTGATCTACCCCTGGTTATTGATCTACCTCTGTTATTGATCTACCCCTGGTTATTGATCTACCGCTTAGCCTTTGATCTACCCTTGGTTATTCATCTACCCCTGGTTATTGATCTACCCATTAGCATTTGACCTACTCCTTGGTTATTGATCTACCCCGGTTATTGATCTACCCATTAGCCTTGATCTACCCTTGGTTATTGATCTACCCATTAGCCTTTGATCTACCCTTGGTTATTGATCCACCCTTGGTTATTGATCTACCCCTGGTTATTCATCTACCCATTAGCCTTTGATCTACCCTTGTTATTGCTCTACCCCTTGTTATTGATCTACCCATTAGCCTTTGATCTACCCCTTAGCCTTGATCTACCCCTGGTTATTGGATCTACCTCCTGGTTATTTGATCTACCCTTAGCCTTGATCTACCCCTTGGTTATTGATCTACCCATTAGCCTTTGATCTACCCTTGTTATTGATCTACCCTGGTTATTGATCTACCCATTAGCCTTTGATCTACCCCTTAGTCTTTGATCTACCCTTGGTTATTGATCTACCCCTGGTTATTGATCTACCCTTAGCCTTTGATCTACCCCTTGGTTATTGATCACCCATTACCTTTATCTACCCCTAGACTTCGATCTACCCCCTGGTTGATCTACCCTTAGCCTTTGGATCTACCCCTGGTTATTGATCTACCCCTGGGTTTTGATCTACCCATTAGCCTTTGATCTACCCCTTGGTTATTGATCTACCTGCTGGTTGGATCTACCCATTAGCATTTGATCTACCCTTGGTTATTGATCTCTGGTTATTGATCTACCCATTAGCCTTGATCTACCCCTTGGTTATTGATCTACCCCGGTTATTGATCTACCCTTAGCCTTTGATCTACCCTTGATTATTGATCTACCCCTGGTTATTGATCTACCCATTAGCCTTTGATCTACCCTTGGTTATTGATCTACCCCCTGGTTATTGATCTACCCATTAGCCTTTGATCTACCCCTTAGCCTTTGATCTACCCCTTGGTATTGATCTACCCCTGGTTATTGATCTACCCATTAGCTTTGATCTACCCCTTAGCCTTGATCTACCCTTAGCCTTGATCTACCCCTTGTTTGATCTACCCCTTAGCCTTTTTTCCTACCCCTTAGCCAATGTTTATACCCCTTAGCCTTTGATATACCCCTTAGCCTTTGGTCTACCCCTTAGCCTTTGATCAATCCATTAGCCTTTAATCTACCCTTGGCATTTGATCTACCCTTGCTTTGATCTACCCCTTAGTCTTTAATTCCCCTTAGCCTTTGATCTACCCCTTAGCTTTTGATCAACCCTTAGCCTTTTGATCTACCCCTTGTTATTGATCTACCCTTGGCCTTTTGATCTACCCATTGGTTGTTGATCTACCTCTTAGCCTTTGATCTGTCAATTAGCCTTGATTCACCCATTGGTTGGATCTACCTCTTAGCCTTTGATCAACCCTCTAGCCTTGATCTACCCCTGGTTATTGATCTCCTTTAGCCTTTGATCTACCCATTCGCCTTTAATCTACCTTAGCTTTTGATCTACCCCTTGGTTATTTATTTACCCCTACCTTTGATCTACCCCTTAGCCTTTGATATACCCCTTAGCCTTTGATCTACCCCTAGCCTTTGATCAACCCCGTAGCCTTTGATATACTCTTAAGCTTTGATCAACCCCTTGGTTATTGATCTACCCTTTGGGTATTTATTTACCTCACCTTTGATCTACCCCTTAGCCTTTGATATACCCCCTACCTTTGATCTACCCCTTAGCCTTTGATCTACCCCTAGCCTTTGATCAACCCCTTAGCCTTTTATCAACCCCTTATCCTTTAATCTACCCCTTGGTTATTGATCTACCCCTTATATATATATATATATATATATATATATATATATACAGAAATAAAATTTCAGTGCAATTCACATCTTGTGAGTACAAACCCTGAAGATGAATTACCTGATTTCTGGGGAACTTTAGGTTTTC
Organism: Homarus americanus; assembly: GCF_018991925.1. NCBI lineage: Eukaryota > Metazoa > Arthropoda > Malacostraca > Decapoda > Nephropidae > Homarus > Homarus americanus. The sequence continues at coordinate 17,387,067 of NW_024722227.1, read as the reverse complement.
CTGTGGTCTTCAGCATACAATCTGGATTACGCCACCTACAGTGATTTAATATATATATATATATATATATATATATATATGATTTATTTTATTTATCCACGTTTCATGAAATATATATATATATATATATATATATATATATATATATATATATATATATATCATGTAGATCCAATAATGTGATTAGATAAAACTTGATAAATTCACACAGGAAAAGGAAACAATGGAGCATCTTAGCTTTCGTCTTTATTCAAGACATCTTCAGAGCCTCTCTCCGTCCATGTAATTCAGTTGACTCTGAAGATGTCTTGAATAAAGATATATATATATATATATATATATATATATATATATATATATATATATATATATATATATATATATATATATATATATATATATATATATATATATATATATATATATATATATATATATATATATATATATATATATATAAACATACAAATTTTAGTGGTGATCAAGTGAATGCTTGTACTGTAGAGTATTACAACAGCAACATTGTCCTCACTTACTGATGTGTGAGGTCTTCCACAAGTTAGGACAATGGTACTGTTGTAAAACTGTACAGTACGAGCACTGAATTGATTACCATGAAAATCTATACGACTGTGTGCGTGTGTGCTCATTTTTTCCAATACCCTGTATTGTGTAGTATATACTGTAGTGTACATTTAAAGTTTCTCCTCGTTAGTGCTTATGTCTGTTTCAGGAGTGTCAGTATTATCTGAATCTGTTTTATATAATTCACTAATTTCAGAATTCAGTTTCAGCTCCACAATTCTTGTGTTTATAGTCAGGACTTATGTTGTGGACATCTCTAAAGATATTATTTATTCTTTACTATACAATACACATTTTGATAATCTGTTTCTTAATTGAATATTCATTTAAAACAATATAATAAGCTCATTTTGCCTTCACTAAATGTTTTCTAGTCATGAAAATTACTGTGATTTCTTAAAGTTAGTTTTCATCAATATATATATTGTTTAGTTATGAGATTTTATATGTTGAAGTAGTATATGAAAACAAATAGAGGAGTCTAATAAGTGAGCGCTTGAAGTTAGTCATGAATACCGTATGATCATTATTGAGTAAACGATATTCTAAGTATGATTGTATTTCGTGTTATGATTCTTCATTCTTTATACACATGTATACATGTACAGTAATTTATCACTGTCCATTTGCGTGTGAATTTCCTCATTTCACTGCTCTAACTACTGTACAAAATGCAGTCTTTAATTCCAGCAACTGTAACTGTTTTGAAATGTATTACATTGTTTACAAAATTTTCTGATGTAAGTTAAAGCAGTTGGTTAGTATGATAGCTTTGTTTGCTAAGTGTCCACAACACTGCCACAGGTACTACCGTGTGTATTGCTATTTCACCTTAATTAAATGTGTAAGACTGTCTGGACCATTTTACACTGTGTTTTGTAAACTTCAATATCACCTTAATAAAACATGGTGAATGTCAGAAATTTTACTGTGAAAACGATTTTCAGGTCACTTGAAGCAACTGCAACTATGTTATCTTTGTCAAAAACTACCGTAGGATCATTAGGTTAATTGAGATTGACTTAGGTTCGGATCATTTGTAAAAAAGTGGTTCAGCAATACAGTTCATGGAATTTTTCTAATGCTGGTCACCTTTATCCTACCTGCCCAGTGTTTTGTTCATTTCAGTCTACAAGATTTACATCTTAATAATATTTCTTCTTATTACAGATTTCTTCTTACCTCAACACATTATTTTTTCTCGTTGTTTTGATCAGAGGGCAACCAAGTACAGTGTAAATGATTCAAGGTCCGGCGGGTCGTATGGGTTGGGTCGTGTAGCATCTTTGTAACAAAACGTGTTTGCACTTTGGGCCTTCGTCGTTGAGCAGCTGAAATTAGACCGGGGGTACATAAGAGCATCAAGATCATCTTAGTGATGTAAATGTATAAATCATTATAGGATTTTTAATGTTATTCTTGATTGTATATTGAAATACATGTATTCTTCCGACTCGACTGGAACAGTTGACCGTGGGGATACAACCATAAAACCACTGCCATATGCCAAGATTTACTGCAGAAATTTTTAATAAGACTTGTCCATAGCTGTGACTCACCGTCCAGAGGATGATAAGAGAGTGTAGTACTGTGCCTTTGGCTAGGATAATCCATAGTGATAACTGAAACAAAGGTTGAAATTGAAAATAAAGTGGAAAAAAATAAAAGCAAGCAACGTTCCTATAAGAAACCGAAGCACATCATTGCTGCCACAAAGAAAGTATTTTCTGTGTTTTGTAAAGAACTGTGATTGTGCATACAATCCATCATTCATAAGGGGATACAGTGTTTATGGTGATAACTAGTAAGTCTTATAAGAAGGTCGTTTAGATATCTGGATGCTGCGTCGCTCATCACGATCTTCAAGAGTGAGGTACTTCCTCGTCTGGTCCCCAAGGCATGCTAGAGACTGTCAATTGATAGAAAACGTCCAAAGGAGGGCCACCAGACTGGTACCTGCTTTATGGAACCTCAGTTACCCAAAGATTAGAACGCCTGCAACTGCCGAGCTTACAGTATACTACAGATGGGCAAGGGGCGACCTAATCGAAGTGTATAAACATTTCGGAGGGCACTACTCGGTCGAATGTACATACCTGGAGCTGGCGGACACCCTCCCTACAAGGGGTCACAACTCAAGGTTGAGGAAGCTACAAGTCCAGAAAACAGTGAGGGCAAACATTTTCGGAGTGAGAGTTGTAAACTCTTCGAACAACCTGCCAGAGTGTTGTTGCCGCACCGAGTGTGAGCTCTTTCAAGACCAGACTTGACCAACACTGGACCAGGTTCAGATATATTCAGGAGCCAGTGCATGCCCAGTACTTGCTAACAGTGTGTAACAGAGACGTGACCAACCGCCCAAGTGGCGAACGAGCCAAACAGTGGTGAAGAGGATAACAGCAAAAAAGTAGCACAACCTCCTGTCATATACTGTTAACCTAACCTCCTGTTATATACTGTTGACACTACCTCCTGTCATATACTGTTGACACAACCTCCTGTCATATACTGTTAACCTAACCTCCTGTTATATACTGTTGACACTACCTCCTGTCATATGCTGTTGACACAACCTCCTGTCATATACTGTTAACCTAACCTCCTGTTATATACTGTTGACACAACCTCCTGTCATATACTGTTGACACAACCTCCTGTCATATACTGTTAGCACAACCTCCTGTCGTATACTGTTGACACAACCTCCTGTCATATACTGTTGACACAACCTCCTGTCATATACTGTTGACACAACCTCCTGTCATATACTGTTGACCCAACCTCCTGTCGTATACTGTTGACACAACCTCCCGTCATATACTGTTGACACAACCTCCCGTCATATAATGTTGACACAACCTCCTGTCGTATACTGTTGACACAACCTCCCTGTCATATACTGTTGACACAACCTCCTGTCATATAATACTGCTGACACAACCTCCCGTCATATACTGTTGACACAACTCCCGTCATATACTGTTAACACAACCTCCTGTCGTATACTGTTGACACAACCTCCTGTCATATACTGTTGACACAACCTCCTGTCATATACTGTTGACACAACCTCCTGTCATATACTGTTGACACAACCTCCTGTCATATACTGTTGACACAACCTCCTGTCATATACCGTTAACACAACCTCCTGTCACTGTGTTGACACAACCTCCTGTCATATACTGCTGACACAACCTCCTGTCATATACTGTTAACCTAACCTCCTGTTATATACTGTTGACACAACCTCCTGTCATATACTGTTGACACAACCTCCTGTCATATACTGTTAACACAACCTCCTGTCGTATACTGTTGACACAACCTCCTGTCATATACTGTTGACACAACCTCCTGTCATATACTGTTGACACAACCTCCTGTCATATACTGTTAACCTAACCTCCTGTTATATACTGTTGACACAACCTCCTGTCATATACTGATGACACAACCTCCTGTCATATACTGTTAACACAACCTCCTGTCGTATACTGTTGACACAACCTCCTGTCATATACTGTTGACACAACCTCCTGCCATATACTGTTGACACAACCTCCTGTCGTATACTGTTGACACAACCTCCTGTCATATACTGTTGACACAACCTCCTGTCATATACTGTTGCTAAATATTATTTAGTGTACTGTACTTTTGCTTTCATTTTTTTTTAATGTTTCATTTATTATTATTTTTGGAGGTTATCATTATATGTGATATCTTATTCTTATCACATTACCGCTAGGCAAAGTTTAAAAACGCAAGATGGTAGTTTTGCAGATTCCGACCAGGATAAGGTGGAGGCGTTGAACAAATTCTTTTCCTCGGTGTTCACAAGAGAGGATGTGAACAATCTTCCTGCGTTTGAGGAAAGACGGTTTAACACAATGCTGACTAACATTGTGTTCTGGGAAGAGGTTATAAGATATAAACTGTCAAAGCTGAAGATTCACACGAGTCCCGGCCCTGATATGGTGCATCCCAGAGAACTGTGTAACGAGCTTGTGGAGCCCCCAAAGATCCTTTTCTGTAGATGCCTGGAGGAGCAAAAGGTCCCGGCGAATGGAAATGGCTTACGTGAATCTTATATTCAAGAAGGGCGACCGTCCCTCTATGAATAATTCTAGACCAGTGAGCCTGACCAGCATAGTGTGTAAAGTACAAGAGAGCATTATAAGAGATGCCATGATGGGATCTCAACTACGAAACAACCTTGTAAAGGATTGTCAATACGATTTTATGCTGGGACGATCTTGGTTAAAACAATTACTCACGGTCCTGGATGTTTGGGCTTATATTTTAGAACAAGTTCGGAATTATTGACAATATATACGTAGATTTTGCCAAGGCATTTGACAGCGCATCCCATGAAAGGCTAAAAATTAAACTGGAAGGGTACGAGATTCGGGGAAGTGTTTTAGCGTGGACCAGGATTTTTCTGCGTGACCGCAAATAGTGTGTGGTGATTAATAGTACAAAATTATTTTGTGTACCTGTGACAAGCGGGGTACCACAGGGCATTGTATTGAGCCCGTTGTTGTTTGTTTGCTTCATAAGTGATATGCCACAAGCTATACATTCCTCCATACAAATGTTTGTGTACGATGCCAAGTCATTTAGGGAAATTAAGAGCCAAACAGACTGTGAAGAGCTGCAGAAGGATCTCTGTGAGCTTCAAGAATGGTTGAAGAAATGGCTGCTAAGATTCAATGTCACGAAGTGTAAGAGGATGCACCTGGGTCACACCAACAGTAAGGAGGCGTATCATATGTCCGAACGGGACGAAGAGACTACATTATTTGAGAATTGAATGTGAAAAGGACCTGGATGTGTATGTTGATAATGAACTGAAGTTTTCGAGCCAGTGTGAGAAGAAGGTGAATCAGGCAACGAAACTAGTAGGTCTTATAAAAAGGTCGTTTAGATGTCCAGATGGTCCGTCTCCCATCACAATCTTCAAGAGTGAGGTGCTTCCCCGCCTGGAGTACTGTCACCCCGTCTGGTCCCTGAGGCATGCTAGAGACTGTCAGTTGATTGACAATGTCCAAAGGAGGGCCACCAGACTGGTGCCTGCTCTATGGAACCTCGGCTACCCAGAGAGATTAGAAAGCCTGCAACTGCCTCGCTTATACTGTACTACAGGTGGGCAAGGGGCGACCTAATCGAAGTGTATAAACATTTCGGAGGGCACTACTCGGTCGAATGTACATACCTGGAGCTGGCGGACACCCGCCCCACAAGTTCAGAAAACAGTGAACAGTGAGGGCAATTTTTTCGGAGTGAGAATTGTGAACTCTTCGAACAATCTGCCAGAGAGTGTTGTGACGGCACCGAGTATGAGCTCATTCAAGGCAAGACTTGACCAACACTGGAGCAGGTTCCGATATATTCAGGAGCCAGTGCATGCTCAGTATTTGCCAAGTGTGTAACAGAGACGTGACCAACCGCCCAAGTGGCTAAGGAGCCGATTAGTGGCGATGAGGATAACAGTAAATGTAAAATAATCTACTTGATACTTTCTTCGTTTATACTTTTCAATAATTATGCAATCTAGTGCAATGCCAACAAGTGTACTGTAGACTTTCATTTTATCTCGCGTCTAAATGATCATAATTATTCATCCTTTAGTCTATCTGATGTAATATTGTTTAGTTTACCCACTTCTCATCTTCCTTGATTAAACATTATCCTCTGTGCCATAGTGTAAGTCATTGTTTGCTCGCACAGTGTAATATTTTGTACTCTCTTTTGCTTGATGTGTCTAGTGCTGCGTTATCTATTGTAAACCTTCTCCCCTTTTTATGGTAAAACTTTTTTTTAATTTTCTTCATTTATTTAGTGAAATCCACATGACCTTTCTCAACTTAAGCTAATTAGCACATTCCTTAGGCAGAAATGAATTTTACCTCTTGTTGTATAGTTTATACTTGACAGTGAACACAGTCCTCATAACTTATTAAATTAATGCCTCATAAACAAATTTTAATTGGTTTACATGCATTAAAACATCCAGTGTTTAACAAGTTTTCCAATACAGAAATATGAAAAAAAATTTGTTTTAGATAAACATTTAGAAAATACAGTATAGAAATATTTTATACTGTACAGTAATTGCAATTGATTGATGAAACATTATACAGGTACTGTATTAAAATTGTTTAGTTACGGTCCTGTTATTATTAAATGTATAACGACTAAAGTTATTAATAATGTGTGGAAATATTTTCAAGAATATATTTTGAGAGTAAAGGATAAGAAAAAATGCGAGAACATAGATGTAAGTTTCCTTGTCAAGAATAGATTTTGCACAACATACAGTACTGCTTCTCTGCTTACAACTGTGTGTCATCAGAGGATTCACCCACCATTCTAATTCTTCTTCTTTGTAATTTTGAGATTACAGTATGTTTTATGCTTATGTTTATCCCAGTATTTATGCAACCATAAACAGGAATTGCAGAATTGAGGGTCAATTTAATTAACCATGTGCATTGTGATTTTAAAATAGCCATTATAAATCAATTCTAGTTAAATTTGCCAGCTAGAATTATTTTTTGCATAATTTTTAAACTTGATTATTATCAAATTTCATATATTTATACGTCAATTGTGTCCTCAATGTGTGTTTTTTATCGTTTCCTATGCAGACAAAGTCCCAGTCTTTTTTAAAGGTAAATTAAACAGTTACGTTCATTAGCTCCTCAATATGTATACAGCGCATGTTGTACTAAAACCATAATAACATACAGTATTTTATATTCTTGAAATAGGTAGACTTGGTGGCATCAGCGATAAGAAGCTCAGGTTTATTTATGCCAGTAATTAAGTGCCCAAGTTTATTTAAATTATTAATTTTATTTTGGTTGTTTAGTTAGATATCAGTACAGTACTGTGGGCAATGAATAACACAAAGGTTTATAATTATGAGGGTATAACCAACATAAGATTAACACGACAAAGAGGTGTTGCATCTCAACCACAACTAAGTTTCATATTGTCTCAGCATAACAGGAAAGAAACCAACTGCTTTTGTATTTCCGATGTCCACATATTCTAAATTCTGTATTAATCCTGACTTCATGAGACAACTTTTGCCTGCAAAGCCTAGCTAACACAGCTTATTGTTCTTTTTTTTTTAAAGTATATAAAGAAAATTTGTATTTGAACAGTAAATCACTGATGGCACTATAGTACAGTACGTTACAGTAAATATGTATCAGAGAAGTATGTTTGGGTATTGAGTGTACAATATACTGTACTGGTAAAGATGTTAAGAGACCATGGCTCTAAGGTAAGATGCTTTATGTTGTTTTTGTAAAAAAATTTCTGAAATGGTGCAATTCTGACCAGTGTCTGTTCAGCCTGTATTGATTATATTCACTCCTAGAATTCTGTATTGTTTCAATAATGCTGAAACGTAGGCATATCCCAGTTATTTTCATTTGCAGTATACAGTATTTAAAAAAATATATAATTTTATCAGTACTATATCTCAGAAGTGTTACAAAGCCTGTATTGTCATAATTATTTTGATAGATAATCTTTTTCTCTTTTATTTTCAATTTATTTTTACTCTTATTTTTTTCGTCCCCCAGGCCTGGTTGTGGATTGATGACCTGTGCCCGGGTGGACTATTCCTTGTAAAAAAAAATGCTCTTTTTTGCAGGTGCCTTTTCACTTCATGATATTACTGAATGACTTTTGCCTTTTGAAAACTGGCTTTTTTCCAAAAGACATTCTGTGTAGTGCTACCAAAATCTGTACTGTATACAGTTAAGTGTAGCACTAACAAACAGGCATGGACCATTACACAAAGGAGCTAGGGACCTCAATAAGCCATTATTAAGTGGTCGATCGTACATTGATACGTATTGATAATTTATGGAGAAAATAGGTTCGGTTCCGGAGCCCCAGAAGAGCCCAAATAAGTTGTATATCCTGCCGCTATAATGATTAAATAAAGTCTAAATAACTCAAATAATTTATAAATACTGTAGACTTAAAGTCAATAAATTTATACAAAATAATTTACCTAATATGAATGTGCGTGCGTGCTTGCATGCGTGATCTTTGCTGGCCGCAGATACAGGAAAAGTGCAGAGAACAGCATCATGACCTGTACATGGCCTTCATCAACCTAACCAAGGCTTTCAACTCATACAACAGGGAAACCCTCTGGCGGACCTTCAGCCGTTTTTGCTGCCCACCAAAATTCATCGCCATTGTGAGGCAACTCCACGATGGCATGAACGGCAGTGTCCTGCACAATGGCACCCAGTCTGAGTTCTTCCCCACCCAAACGGGGGTAAAACAAGGCTGTGTACTGGCACCAACTCTCTCTTCCATTTTCTTGGCTGCCTTCCTTACTCGTGTCAGTGCCAATTCAGCCGATGGGGTGACAGGAAGTGTATGGAAGTAGTGTGTGGTGATGAATGACATGAAATCATCATGCGTTCCCATGACAAGCAGGGTACCACAGGGGAGTGTACTAGGCCATCTGCTGTTTGTTTGTTTCATAAATGACATGCCAGAAGCTATACACTCTTCCATATAAATGTTTGTAGATGATGCCAAGTTAATCAGGGAAATTGACGGTAAGAACCAAACGGACTGTGAATAGTCCAGAAAGATCTGTGTCAGCTTCAGGAGTGGAGAAAGGATTGGTTGTTAGGATTCAATGTCATGAAATACAAAAGGATGCACCTATGTTGCACCAAGAGTAAAGAGGCATATCATATGTCTCAATAGGGATTCAGCATTAAGGGGGACCAAATGTGAGAAAGACCTGGGTGTGTATGCAGACAATGAACTGAAGTTCTTAGACCATTGTGAGAAGATGAACAAGAATCGAACAACTAAGCTTGTGGGTCTTATAAGAAGAGCATTCAGATACCTTGATGACTCGTTCCTCATAACGCTCTTCAGGAGTGAGGTACTTCCCCGTGTGGAGTAGTCATCCCATCTGGTTTCCAAGATGTACTAAAGATTGTCAGTTGATTGAAATCATCCAGATGGGGGTGACCAGACTGGTGCCTGCACTATGGCACCTCAGGTACCCAGAGAGATTAGAACACTTGAAATTGCCTAGCTTATACTACTGTATAGTCCGGCAAGGGGCGACTTAATAAAAGTTTATAAACACCTCAGGGGACATTACTCAGTCGAGTGTTAATACTTGCACCTGGCAGATGCCCGCCCTACTAGAGGTCACACTTAACGTTGAAGAAGTTGAAGAAGCCACAAGTTCGGAAAATTGTCAGGACAAACTTGTTTTCAGAGTGAGAGTTGTGAACTCTTGGAACAATCTGCCAGAGAGTGTTGTGAAAGCACTGCTTGTGAGCTCATTCAAGACCAGACTTGATCTACAAGGGAGCAGGTACAGATACATTCTGGAACCAGTCCTTGCCAACAGTGCGTAATAGAGACCGACCGCCCAAGCGGCTAACAGGCTGATAGGGAGGATAATGTAAAGTAACACAGGCATATATGGTAGATGAGTATGGCTCAGCCATATCAGTATTGTTATTATTATCCACTCTGTATCTGTATTTTTCTGGCTAAATAAGCTGTTTCAATATCTATATGAAAATCAGTATACATGTACTAAATATAAACAATGCAGGTTTACAGTGTACATAGACGGTGCAGGTATACAGTGTACATAGACGGTGCAGGTTTACAGTGTACATAGACTGTGCAGGTTTACAGTGTACAAAGACTGTGCAGGTATAGTGTACATAGACTGTGCAGGTTTACAGTGTACAGTTGTGGTCAAAAGTAATCATCCACTCTACCATCTAACCCTCACTCTTGGCTGAGTCCTTTCTGCAAGGAAAGTCACTGGTGGAGAGGGGTAATGGTCGACTTGGGGGAGGGCCATTTGTTGGGGTGTGAGAGGGTGGTATGCAATGCAAGTTGCTCATCAGGGAGAAAGGGTATTGAAGAAATCAAGGAAATCCATGAAAGAGGGAGGGGAAGGATGGATTTATGTTTTTTTTTCACAATATGGATTATCTTAGGTTTACATGAGGACCCTTATTTTATGATGTACTTTAATGTGTCATCCATTTCCTGAATTAATTTTTTTCAGGTTTTAAACAACAGTATTTAGATATTTATAATAACTTTGAAAATGGGTTGGAAATAACATTTTTTTTTATTTACCAACACAGGTCATACAGAATTTCAATAGCCTGTCTAATGCCCTCCTCACCTGTCAATCGTGGTCTCCCTGGCCTAAAATTAAAATTATTTCTTTTATATGAATTACGAGTTCAAATATGTTTTGTTTACATTACACACCTGAAATTAGGCATTCTAATTTAAACTCCGGCCAGTTTCAGTAGTTCTTAGACTCCTCCCAGTGGGTTATCCAACGTCTCGGTTTGTCTGGTGATTCCAACCTCCCTTGTAATTTCTGACAAGTTGTAGCCAGCCGCGTGCAAACCGATAAAATGTCCGCAATTTGCCAATCGACGTTCTTTAGCGTCCATCCAAGGCTGGGTGTGGTGCAGGGGCCTATACCATTGTGACTACCACTTCATCACCTCTCATTGATTTTCACAACTTTAATAAACATATTACAGGGTGGACATGTCACAGTTTATCCAACAAATTTTTTTTTTTCCTTTTTACTCAAGAACAGTTGTGGTAAGAGGTGGAAGTGTTACTGGTGGTGAAAAAGGCCAAACAAAGCCACTCCCCTTCCTCTCTTATGTTGTCATATCAGAGGCTTTCCTTCACAGAAGCCAGATGACTTATTAACCCTAATGAATCAGAAACATTACCTGCCAAAAGCTCACTCGCATTCCTCTCCAAAATTTCAAGTGCAGGTAAAGGCATATATAACTAAGGGAAAGTTAAGTCCATATGACACCTTCCCTTTACTTCCCTGGACACCTACCATCCTGTATGGTTGGTTATGTTGGCTATAGGCCTATTAACTGCCAGGGTCATGAAGGCCATCAACATCAAGCTACATCCACCAACCTTAACACCCTCTTCAGGTGTTAAGGATAATTCTAAACCCACATAGACTCTCACTACGTATGTGGCCCTTAACTTGCGCCTTTCTACCTTACCCAGGTCTGCCACATCTACCTCTCTTCTCATCAATACCTCCCTCACCCTCTTATGACCCATCTTGTAGAAGGGCCTTGAGCTCATGGGTGTGCTAGTAGGAGGGGTAGATGATTACTTTTGACTACGATTGTACATATACTGTGCAGGTATACAATTTCCAATAAACTTATACGGTGGCTATTGTTTTTTATGATGGCTAGTGTGAAGTATCCTATTACTTTCTCTGTAGGGGTGAATATCAAATGGAACAAAATGTCTTTTGTTTATTAAAGTTATCATAATAGATTAGTATTAAGTAGAAAGTATTTATTACACAATCATTTATTAACTCAACTGTTTACAATACTTGGGATGCTGAACATGTTGTTGTATCGTCAGAAATGTACTGTATCAGATTTATTTAATAATTTCGAAAATACTCGATCATGCATCTTGACCTCATTCTAAAGTGTCTTTTAATATTTTACTGCCTTACTTACCCTCACCTCATTTCTGTCTCTAGTGTTTACTCTGTTATTTCTATTTTTTTAATTCACACAGCAACTTAAGTCTTTAAGTAAAGCAAGATATCTATATTGCATAAAGTAAAGTACCGGTATTTCATTAAGAATGGTGTTCATATTGTAGATACAGTAGTACGTATTAACAATATGTATTCCTTAGACAAAAATTAGCGTTATATATTACCCCTGGCCAGTCAGCAGGATTACAAACCCACTTTGTCCCTCCCCCACCCCAAACAGAACTCCTCCATTGCCAATGCCAGCAAGAGTGTACCTATGTTGCTGACTCCTTCACCGGTCTCCAACCTGGGTTCTCGGAGGCAATCAACGTGTTCCATCAACTCACTAAGTGGTATAGAGTCTAGGCGGTCCTCCACGGCCTCGGTCAGCAATCCCTTAGGGTCATCGTACAAGTCTCACCGTCGGCCCTCAGCCCTCATCTCAAACTCCGCAAGCGGTAACCTCCTGCAGCAGTTGTCAGCCGGCGTGGTGAGTACAGTGAGTATACCGCCATATACACTTTCATCAGCAGTGTCGTAGGATGTTAGATGCCAGTGGATGGATCATAGCGCACAGCTAGCAGTAGCAGCTAGGTGATAGTGCACTGCGGATGTAATGCTCCGCACACCATAGTGACTGGGCTACTGTAATGTAAGTTTTTTTGCACACCGCCTGGTCTTTTCATGCTCCTTTAGTTCTTAGTTCACCAGGATGTAAAATAGTGCACAATTCTTACCCTTACCAAATATTTTAATTAAAGCTCTCCTTTAGTGTGCGAGTTCAGTTATTGACCTCTGTCATCAAATTAAACCCATATTAATGCACTCTTACCATGCTTATGATACCCTTTTGCAAATCACCTGACATAGTGCATTACCTTAAACACTATGACATCATAGTGAATAAAAACCAGTGAAATTTAATCATTTTCCTTTTATACAAACCTGTGGCCACATTGATTAAAGAAATTAATTATGTCCTGAAACAAGGACAATAAATCCTTATTCTCAGTAGAAAATTATGGTATCTTAACTTGGAGTATTCTAATCATTGTAAAATTATTCTAAGCTTTGATAAGTAAAATAATTACTACTCGTACTGTAAAACGAGCCACGCAATTTAGATATTTAAATATCCATAGAAATATGGTGGGTGAGTGGATATAACGCTTGGCTCTTGTCCAAAGAATCACCTTCACCCAGGGAAGTGAAGGTGAAGGTGGCCACACTCCCTCTTTGTATATCAAAGGCCTAGTATTTAGTGTGTTGCATCCACACTGCCTTCAATAAGCCATCACACATATTGGACACTCATAATTTGTGACAAACTTTTATAAGTATATTATAACTATTGTATAGGACTATGTTCTTATAATTCTGAACTTTACTCAGAATACTTAAAAGTAAATACTGTAATCACTAAAGTTCATACCCATGCCGGTGAAAATTAGCAAATAACAAGCTTTTTAGAAAAAATCCCCCATGATCATCTCCCAGAGAGTTGTGAGGGATCTTCCTGGGGTTGACTTTTTATATTTCTTCATAAAGGCATTAGACTCCGCGTTTCAATTCAATTCAATTCAATAAGTGACTCCACAGCTTTCCTGCTCTCACATCAGGGGCGGAGCCAGAACGTTTCTACTGGGTGTCCAGGTTAGACCCAGTGATTTTATTGGGTTGGCAAAACTGGGGTGGTGAAAAATAACTGCTTCAAATCTACAGAAAATTACTTAATGTTGTTACCCCTATCTGTGCATGGCCTCAGTGGAGTATCCCTCACACACCTACGGTAGCTAAAGACATACACCTCTGCTGCTGTTACTCATCTCTAACAAACTAATTTTATGTGACTGCACCTCTATAAACATTACAATTAGAAGGATATTTGCTTTAAATGCATATTTTATAGATAACAATTCACAAGAGAAGGTCATGTTACCAATTTATTTCCAATTTCATACAAAGGAAGAAGAGAAAAAGCAAAAAAGGCTGACAGTTTTGCAATAAGGTCAAAATGTGCATAATACAGGTAACAAACAAAAATAATATGGGGCTCTCAATAAACAAAATGAATATAAATGTAAGTGGCGTCTCTGGAGAATCCCCACTGAGCATAAAAGGCACACACCTACAGTATCTTTACTGCTCACTTAGCATCTCACTTGTGCTGTTAAATATATTATAATCCAGATTATAGCAGCTGAATTCTACGGTTCTTGTAATTTCTGGTAAAGGCATCCACAAACTTATCTAGATTGAGGGACTTTGCTCAAAACCCCCAGATCGCTCAACCTATCTTCTGACATGGTAGTTCTGAGATGTGTCTTGATCAGCTTCAGGCAGGAGAAGCTGCGCTCACATGCAGCAGTGCTGACGGGAATTGCTACTGCAATTTTACACAGCCTAAAGAACTCTTGGAAAACAGCCTTATATGGCTCAATAAACACAGCAAGCTTTAATATGCTGCATGCTATTTTTGACCTTTCTATCCAAAATTCTCTTTACTTGGTACAGCTCATGTACAAGGTCTTCAAGATCAAACCCATACATCCTAGCGAATGAAAATATACTGTAGTATCCCTTTTCACAGACTGTTTCACTAGTAGGATTTAGAGCTTGGATACCTCTCCTCATGTTACAATTTTGATTGGAAAATCCATTCCTCAGCTCATTTAGCATCATGTCCAGAACCTGGTAAAATATTCCTGTTCTGAAACTATCTTTGCTGTTCATAGTTGTTTGACTGCCTACCGTGGACAGGACACAGTGCGCCTCTAGCTTAGAGCTTAGTTTCCTCTGTCGTTTGGGAACAGTTTGCGTACAGATATTGCGCTGCTCGGCAATACCCAAAACTGTCTTCCAGATATCATCAAATACCTGCTCATTTCTATAATTTTCAAAGGTGTGAATGAGTGCCTCTACAAGGTCTACTGCCTTTGCCAAATCAAGCGATGAAGACTGGAGAATGTCAGAGAGGAATTTTGTATCTCCCAAAAGTTGTTTAAACGTTGCTAGAAACGCAATTTACTCCAAGTCAATTTGAATTAGCAGGCCCCGAGCATCTACTGACCTTTCTCCACGCTGCTCTCCAGCTATTTCTTCTGGCACACGCAATACTGCCGACAACCTGTCTATTAAATTGCGACAGGAAATATACCTGCATGCCCACCGGGTGTCACTCAACCGTTGAAGTTCTCTGGGAGCACCCGGATACATTTCAGCCTGAACATGCAGCCACGTTTGGTGCACCACTGACCCTGACATGAAGATGTACAGCTTTTGTAAAAATGAAAAGAAGCATCCAACTTCTGGGATGGCTTTTACTGTGTCAAAAAGCACAAGATTGATGCAGTGAGCGTTACAATGTACGTAAAAGGCCTGCTTTGCCACCTGGTTTACATGTGTCTGTACACCACTATGTTTGTCAATCATGACTGAAGCCCCATCATAGTGTCTGGGTGGTCAGTCGGTGGGTTTATAAAATGTTTCCCTCATGTAAACAAACGCATACACCGTCGCAAATATATGCGAAGTTAACAACTGTTGGGAACTCCTATCCATCAGCTGTGCTGGGAACTCATCTATGAATGTTAACTATTCTGCGGTTATTCATATTCATATTCATATACTTTTCATCATATATATATATATATATATATATATATATATATATATATATATATATATATATATATATATATATATATATATATATATATATATATATATATATATATATATTTATATATATATATATATATATATATATGTGTGATTTTTTCTCCGCTTTGACTGCTTCGCTTTGCGTAACTGGGGTGGCCAGAGAGGTGGCCAAGCTTCACTCTAGGGTGGCACTGGCCACCCTCGGCCACCCCGTAGCTCCGCCCGTCTCACACAGCTTTCCTGCTCACACATTCTTTTTGTTATCCTCTGAGTGAATGGGTGGGTCCTGATTCTTGATTATTTATTGGAACTGGAGATGTAATAATTCAAACACAAAAATATAATTCCAAAATTTCTTTAAAATTTTGTGAGATTACTGTAACACGAGGTATTCTTCTAGTATATACTAGACATAGTAATGTAAAAATATTTTGAAAATTTCTATACTGTACCTTAATTTTAACCCTAGACTGTTGCTGGGTGTACATACATATTGTACATAACTGTAGTTATAACTGAGTCGTGTAGTTTTTTTGTAATGTCTTCAGCTGTCTTTGGTGCTAAAACAGTATTTTTTTTCTTGTATGGGGATAATGAGATTGATAAAATATAAACCGAGAATGAAGAGAGAAAGTCACACATGAACAACGCACCACAAGACCTATCGATGACTTCTTACACACTGTTACTCTCCTGACAGGAATTCATAACAAAGCATGATTAAAAAAAATATATTTTCTTTACGTCCTGAGAAATTTTTTAGTTTTAAAAATTATTTGTTGTCTCTCTTGTTGATATTTATTAGCAGTGCTCTAGTAACACTACTGCTTATTTCATCCTTTATCCTGAATAAGGCAAAAGAGAATATGATGAAGCATTCTAGTTATTCCTTTCAAACTTTTTGTGTGTGTTAATTGTGTTAAACACAGTTCATGTTAAACACAGTTAATTAATACAGTACAGTACTGTATATTTGAACAAATTTACATAAATAATAATTTATTTCAGCTTTCTTAGTTTCTCTTTTGACTTGTATTACTTTCTTCCCCAAGCGAATGTTACTCATAGAACTTAAAAAATATTTATATAATGTTGTTAAAGAATGCATGAATGTTGACCCCACCTTCTGAGAACTACCTCAGTAAGATGCCTGTCATGTAATCATTGAATTAATGTATAGTATATTGAAGTAATTTCTTTTGCCTCTTTGCTGATTGGCTTGTTAGCCACTTGTTAATACGTATATAAGTCATGGGGGTGCTGGTGGGTGAACGGTACCGGTCTTGCCTCGCAAGCAAGATATCACGGGTTCGATTCCCGGGCCGGCGGAAGTTGTTTGGACACTCTTCCTAGTCCCCTTGGTCCCTGCTCACCTAGCAGCAAAGTAGGTACCTGCTGTAAATCGAAAGGTGCGAATTCGTATTCAGGGACAAGTTGTTGGAGCTTCCAATAACTTGCTTAGACATAAACCATTGACTCTTCAGGCTTCTACGCCCTTACTCATGAGACATAAGGCAAGCATGAACTTAGCATGCTTCCCTGTTGGGCGCTGTAAACGCTTCTGCGCTTCACCTTACACAAGGATGTAGTGGGGTGCCCAATAAAAAAAAAAATGTCATGAAGAAACCTCAAGCGAGATATTCCCATTGGAAATTTCCCATGTAAATACATTTATTATAATTATTTTCCTCCCTCCTCCACCTTTTTATAAACTGAGATGATATTTGGACTGCATTAATCTGATTTTTTTTGGACCAATTATAGCACCAGTAATCGTTTTACAATCTTGAAACTAATAAGTTTAATATTATATATTACTGTAGTATGATGTTCATTTTCTTGAAAAGCCTAATGGAAATGCTCACATTTTTTTTTCTTTTCACAGTATCAACTCTTCTCAAGCAAGTCATAAACTTGATTTGAACACCATAGAGGAGGCTTGTGGCTAGTCGACCAGATGCTTCACTTCATTGGGTTAAGAAATCCTGTATTCTCGCTGGTTGATGAAATTTTTCAAAATGAAAAGATTATGCCATAACTGGCCAATAGGATTGTCCTCCCTCATTGGCAAAAAAAAGACTGCATTTTCATTGGTCGACATTGCTTTCTGATGTATCAGAAATTGACCAGTAGGAGATGAGCCATTCTCCTTCCTCAAAATGTGATTAACTGACATGAAGTCTGTCACTGCTGCTGTGATTGGTTTTATGTTTACACCGCTCAACTCGACCATTAGACTCGGCACAGTCAAGTCATAGTGAGTGGAAATGTGTAGTAAGGATTGTTTTATGGTGGTCCCAAGTGTTTGGGTGGTGGGATAGCTTTTATTGTGGCACAGATTTACCATTGTTCTATTAACTACTAAACTGTTTGCTCTGTGGCATAAATTGTTCAAGCCCTTCTCATTCAGCTACATAATTCCTAGTTCTTAGGATATATGAAATCATTATCCTTATCACCTATCCTTACAATTCACCACTTAGATGGTGTGTGTGTGTGATATATATATATATATATATATATATATATATATACCTGTTAGCCGGAACAATTGGTGCTGAGCACTTCCGGGAATGAGGGATTTCCGGGTAACGAGACGACTCTGTCAGAGTTGGAAAAACTCTCATCCCCGTAATTTTCTGGGTAACGGAAAAATGTTCCTGGATGTTCCAGAAATTGCCCCTTACATCATCTCTCAAACCCGTAAAAAAAAATCCCTCATCACCGGAATTTTCCGGGTACCGGGAAATTTTTCTCGGAAAATCGTCCCCAAAATTTTGGGAACAATTTTCCGAGAAAATTTCAATTCTGGCTATCGGAGAGTTCCGGGTTTGAGGGATTCTGGCTAACGGAGATATTACTTTATACAGTATATATATATGTATATATACTGTATATATATATATATATATATATATATATATATATATATATATATATATATATATATACACAGTGCATTAGGTACTGTACTATGATTTTTTAATCTCAAGTACTACCATGTAGAGTATTTTCATATTGTTCCAATAATTCTTGCATACCGTCATTGTACCTTTTAAAACACAGCCACAATGGCAGTAGAAAACAGTCTTTCATTACTGTGTGTTTTCTGGGTCCACTACCTTCTCTGTTATATCCTATATATTGTATATATAAACATATTTCTACTCATAATTACTAGAGCCCCATTTAAATATTCACTTTCAAGGTTTTATAATATTTACATCCCACCAATAAGTATGAAATTCAGAGTAGTAGGCTAAATATATACTTTATGCTGTATAAATCGTTATTTTTGCATTAATTTGATGAAGTGATATTTCTCTCGTTTTGTGTACATTTTACATGGAACTGTCAGCACCAATGAGAATTATCTAATGAAATGGAGAACATAATACAGTGTGATTCTCTCTTAGTGCAGTGTGTTTTCAGTAAATCATGTACTGTTCATCTTACACACACGAGCTGGAATATAGGAAACCCTGTCCAGAGCTAACACAGTTGCAGACTGTTGAAAGCATTGTGGTGAGGTTTTGCATAGAGGTACTGTAGTGTGAAATGGTTCGAGATTGTGGTGAGAATGGAGGAGACCAATTGCATCAAAAGATGTACAGGTCTGAATGTGGAGGGGAGGAGAAGTAGGTTTAAGCTAAGAGTGACATGGGGAGAAGTTGTAAGGAATAACATCACACTGATGTTGTGAGTATTTATGTTCCCAATGTTGTTGAGTATTATGTTACCACACACTGATCCAATGTTGTGAGTACAGTATATATGTTACCATACACTGATCCAGTGTTGTGAGCACAGTATATATGTTACCATACACTGATCCAATGTTGTGAGTACAGTATATATGTTACCACACACTGATCCAGTGTTGTGACTACAGAATACGAGGTCTGTCCAAAAAGAAATCTCTTTTTAAAAAACAAATTTATTGCTTTACTTACAAGTTAATCAGACTTGTCTCCTTCAAAGTCCTCCCCTCCACTGTTGATGCACCGCTCCCAACGTTTTTTTTTTCAGTTCTGGAACGCGTTTTGAGGGATGGTGTGCAGGTCTCGTAGCGAATTTTCTTCTATCTCTTCTATCGTCTGAAATCGGCAACCTTTCAGGGTGGATTTCAACTTTGGGAACAAAAAAATAAAAGTCCGCAGGGGCCAAATCCGGAGAGTAGGGCGGCTGGGGGACGGTAGTCGTCTCGTGCTTCGCCAAAAGTCACGGATAAGAAGCGAAGCGTGAGCAGGTGCATTGTCATGGTGCAGCATCCAGGTCTTGTTTGTCCACGCCTCTGGCCTCTTCCTCCACACTGCCTCCCTCAAACGCGTCCAGACCTCCAAGTAAAACTCTTTATTGACTGTCTGACCACGTGGAACAAACTCATGATGAACGACGCCCTTCCACACAAAAAAGACGATCAACATCACCTCCACATTTGAGCGACTCTGACGTTCAGATTTGGGATCGTCTTCGGTGGATGTTCTTCTCCTTTTGAAACGCTGGTACCACACGTGACATTGCGTTCGGCTCAAAAAATCCTCCCCATAAGCCTGTTGCAACATTTGAAAAGTCTCCTTAAAAGTTTTTCCCAATTTGAAGCAGAATTTCACGCAAACACGTTGCTCTTCAAGATCCTTCATTGTTCAATTTGCAACAAATCGCCAAGTGCAATAAACACACGTTCACTCTAGCCTGTGTTGCTCGATGACTAATTGACGTGGCGTGACGTGGCATGATGCGGCTAGTGTTAGACTAAAGGTCAAGGTCACCGCTACACAGTGCTCCCATCGTAAGCGTGCTGTACTGGCTCGTTGGCGCGCTATTTAAGAAGTTCGGTTTATTTTTGGACAGACCTCATATATGTTACCACACGCTGATCCAGTGTTGTGAGGACAGTATATATGTTACCACTCACTGATCCAGTGTTATGAGTACAGTACATATGTTACCACACACTGATCCAGTGTTATGAGTACAGTACATATGTTACCACACGCTGATCCAGTGTTGTGAGTACAGTATATATGTTACCACACGCTGATCCAGTGTTGTGAGGACAGTATATATGTTACCACTCACTGATCCAGTGTTATGAGTACAGTACATATGTTACCACACACTGATCCAGTGTTATGAGTACAGTACATATGTTACCACACGCTGATCCAGTGTTGTGAGGACAGTATATATGTTACCACACGCTGATCCAGTGTTGTGAGGACAGTATATATGTTACCACTCACTGATCCAGTGTTATGAGTACAGTACATATGTTACCACACACTGATCCAGTGTTATGAGTACAGTACATATGTTACCACACGCTGATCCAGTGTTGTGAGGACAGTATATATGTTACCACACGCTGATCCAGTGTTGTGAGGACAGTATATATGTTACCACTCACTGATCCAGTGTTATGAGTACAGTACATATGTTACCACACACTGATCCAGTGTTATGAGTACAGTATATATCTTACCACACACTAAACCAGTGCTGTGAGTACAGTATACAGTATATGTTACCACACACTAATCCAGTGTTGTGAGGACAGTATATATGTTACCACACACTGATCCAGTGTTATGAGTACAGTATATATATGTTACCACACACTGAACCAGTACTGTGAGTACAGTATACAGTATATGTTACCACACAATAATCCAGTGTTGTGAGTACAGTATATATCAGGAATTGGCAATCTTTTGAACACACTGTGCCAGTTTCCAACATTTCTACTGCCCTGCGTGCCAACTCTAATTTTCAATATGCAAATTATTGGCATGTGTATATTGATAAATAATGCTTTCATACATACTTGAAATCCACACAATTACATATGAATGGTAAGATATATAATCAAATACTATAAAATGCTCTCACTATTTTAGTGTGATCCCTGTCCCTGCTTCCCCTTGCTCAGCGTTGCTATGTCGGGAGTATATCTGGACACCTTAAGTTGCACACACCCCTCGGAGTGATCAGTTGTAAGTCGGCTGCGATGAGGATTAAGGATATTTTTCATGTGTGAAAATATCTGCTCACGCAGATATGTTGATCCAAAGGTTGAAAGCAGTGTGAAGGCAACCTTCTTCATGCAATCAAATTTTTCTGGTAGGGATGCCCAGCATCTTAGGATGGAGGCCTCATGATCACTCACAGCAGATCCCCAATTTGCATCCACTTAAATAAAGACAAGTCCAAGTCACTAGCCTCAAAGTTTTAAGGATTAATTAAAAAGGAAAACCTTGGGCCAGTGTGCGGGAAATCTTGAAATCTGTCAGAGAACTCTGACTTCAGTTCTTGCATGTACACTGCAATCTCTGTAACGTTCACAGAATGATGTGCTGACCACCCCTTCAGACGCTTGAAGTAGCGGAAAGTTGTAGTTTCAACATCCACCAAGTATACTGTCAGCTTTGCAACAAAAGCCTTCCAAGTGTCATACAGATCCACAACTGTTTGTCCTGCAGGCGAAGACTAAGGTCACTGAGGTGTTTGGTGATGTCTGAGAGAAACAGAAGTTTCACTACCCATTGGTCATCTTCCAGTTCGGGGTATTTTTGGCCCTTTTCTTTCAGAAAAAGCCTGATTTCATCAAAGCATTCCACGAACCGTTCTAAAACTTAACCACCTAACAGTGGAGTAAAGGGGCATCAAGGAAAAACTGGAATTGTCTGTGTGTAAGAGCAGATCGTGCAACCCAAAAATTCATTTTTTTTTACACAGTGGCCATTACTTTATTGAGATCAGAGTTTGAAATTCTGGCACAAAGATTTTCTTGATGAATAATGCAGTGTAACTTCAGGAAGGGGTGCCCGATTTTATCCTCAATTTGGCTGGCAAATCCCCTGTGTTTTCCAATATATATATTTTGTTCTTAATATCAAAATAATCAATGAACATTTTAACAATGTCATCTCCCTGGGTAGTATCATGCATAGGTCTTATGCAGCACAGCTCTTCGTGTACCTCCGTGTCACTGTACCTGGCGACAATAGCCAAACGTGGTATGTCATTTATATCAACACACTCATCAGCAGCAATACTGAACACAGTTGCATTTGTTAATGCAAAAGTTTGCTGTTCTCTTATATTTGCAGCCATGTCTGATATACGCCTCTCTACAGTTCTGGCTGCAACAGGCATGTCTTTTATCATCGAGATGATTGTGTGTTTGTTTGGTAAATCACTAAATAAAACTTGAAAGCTGTTAAGAAAGGCCTCCCTTATCTAATCCCCATCAATAAATGGTTTTCCATGTTTAGCAATACACAAAGAAACTTTGTAGCTGGCCTCAGTTGCATGGTCTTTGCACTCAGATTCTTTATAACGCTGCGTTGTTTTTCATAGCTGGATACTGCTTTCTTAATTGCTTCAGCCTTGTCTGCATTGTCCTTATGTCTTCTCATGCTTCGTTTCACAATGTCTCTTTACACTTGATGTCCGGCAAACAACAATCTCGCAACACAGAACACACACAACTCGACCATTCTGAAGAATAAATCCAGTCTTTTGTCAAAGAGGGTTGAAACGATGAAACTTCTAATTTGGCTTTCTTGGCAGCTGCCATTGTGGCTATTTAATTATAAGTAGCTTCTGGCACCACGGCTGAAAGAAGAGTGATCATATCTGACGGGCTGAGTAATCAGTGTTGGAACCTAGAAATAAAAACTCCCGCAAGTAAAAAATCCAGCGGAATGAATACTAATAGAAAGATGATTGTTTAATTTCAATAAACGTGATGTAAATACATATTCAAAATAATAAAACATATAATTATACTCCACTTTCTTAGATATAGAAAATATCCGAGAAAAAGAACACAAGGCGAGCTACCTATTTTGTGTAGCTAAGATGGCTACAATGGGTTTCATCCGACACAGGCTACAGCTGAGCGGACAGGTAATGGACCCGTGAGTTCTAGCTCCAGCTCATGTTAAAGTTGCTTATTTGAAATGGCTCTATTATTTTTCGATTTTGTAATATGTTCTTAAAATCCCTTGGCGTGCCTTGGTCAACCCTCTCGCATGCTAGGGGTTGCCGACCCCTTGATATATATGTTACCACACACTCATCCAGTGTTGTGAGTACAGTATATATGTTACCACACACTGATACAGTGTTGTGAGTACAGTATGTATGTTACCACACACTGATACACTATGTATGTTACAATACACTGATCCAGTGTTGTGAGTACAGTATATATGTTACCACACACTGATCCAGTGTTGTGAGTACAGTATACAGTATATGTTACCACACACTGATACAGTGTTGTGAGTACAGTATGTATGTTACAATACACTGATCCAGTGTTGTGACACAGTATATACTGTATATGTTACCACACACACTGATCCAGTGTTGTGATACAGTACAGTATATATGTATACACTGTTACCACACACTGATCCAGTGTTGTGACTACAGTATATACTGTATATGTTACCACACACTGATACAGTGTTGTGAGTACAGTATGTATGTTACCACACACTGATCCAGTGTTGTGACTACAGTATATACTGTATATGTTACCACACACATTCAGTGAGTTATATGTTACCACACACACTGATTCAGTGTTGTGACTACAGTATATACTGTATATGTTACCACACACTGATTCAGTGTTGTGAGTACAGTATATATGTTACCACACACTGATCCAGTGTTGTGACTACAGTATATACTGTATATGTTACCACACACACTGATTCAGTGTTGTGACTACAGTATATACTGTATATGTTACCACACACTGATTCAGTGTTGTGAGTACAGTATATATGTTACCACACACTGATCCAGTGTTGTGACTACAGTATATACTGTATATGTTACCACACACACTGATTCAGTGTTGTGACTACAGTATATACTGTATATGTTACCACACACACTGATTCAGTGTTGTGACTACAGTATATACTGTATATGTTACCACACACTGATTCAGTGTTGTGAGTACAGTATATATGTTACCACACACTGATCCAGTGTTGTGACTACAGTATATACTGTATATGTTACCACACACACCAGTCAGTGTTGTGACTACAGTATATACTGTATATGTTACCACACACACTGATTCAGTGTTGTGACTACAGTATATACTGTATATGTTACCACACACTGATTCAGTGTTGTGAGTACACAGTATATATGTTACCACACACACTGATTCAGTGTTGTGACTACAGTATATACATATGTTACCACACACTGATTCAGTGTTGTGAGTACAGTATATATGTTACCACACACTGATCCAGTGTTGTGACTACAGTATATACTGTATATGTTACCACACACACTGATTCAGTGTTGTGACTACAGTATATACTGTATATGTTACCACACACTGATTCAGTGTTGTGAGTACAGTATATATGTTACCACACACTGATTCAGTGTTGTGAGTACAGTATATATGTTACCACACACACTGATTCAGTGTTGTGAGTACAGTATATATGTTACCACACACACTGATCCAGTGTTGTGACTACAGTATATACTGTATATGTTACCACACACTGATTCAGTGTTGTGACTACAGTATATACTGTATATGTTACCACACACTGATACAGTGTTGTGAATATTGTATATATGTTACCACACACTGATACTTTTTTTACTTTACTTTTATCCTCTTCGCCACTGATCGGCTTGTTAGCCGCTTGGACGATCGGTCACGTCTCTTTTCCTTTATATTCTTCACCAAAAGGTCGGCTCGCTAGCCGCCCGGGCGATCGGTCACGTCTCTGTCACGCACTGTTGGCAAATACTGGGCATGCACCGGCTCCTGAATGTACCTGAACCCGCTCCAGTGTTGGTCAAGTCTTCTCTTGAAAGAGCTCACACTCGGTGATTTTTAAAAAAATGCCAACAGCATCCGGTGTTCCCAGGCGGTCACCCATCCAAGTACTAACCAGACCCAATGTTGCTTAACTTCTCTGATCGGACGAGAAGCGGTGTTTTCAACGTGGTATGGCCGTGTTGTGAGTACAGTATGTATGTTACAATACACTGATCCAGTGTTGTGACTACAGTATATACTGTATATGTTACCACACACACTGATTCAGTGTTGTGACTACAGTATATACTGTATATGTTACCACACACACTGATTCAGTGTTGTGACTACAGTATATACTGTATATGTTACCACACACTGATACAGTGTTGTGAGTACAGTATGTATGTTACAATACACTGATCCAGTGTTGTGACTACAGTATATACTGTATATGTTACCACACACACTGATTCAGTGTTGTGACTACAGTATATACTGTATATGTTACCACACACACTGATTCAGTGTTGTGACTACAGTATATACTGTATATGTTGCCACACACTGATGCAGTGTTGTAACTATTTACTTTTACCTTTATCCTCTTCACCACTGATCGGCTCGTTAGCCGATTGGGCGACCACTCACATCTCTTTTACACACTGTTGGCAAATGCTGGGCTTGCACTGGCTCCTGAATGCATCTGAACCTGCTCCAGTGCTTGTTAAGTCTATCTTAAAAGAGCTCACACTCGGTGCCGTCACAACACTTTCTTTCTGGTAGATCGTTCGAAGAGTTCACAACTCTCACTCCGAAAAAGATTGCCCTCACAGTTTTCTGGACTTGCGGCTTCTTCAACCTTGAGCTGTGACCCCTTGTGAGGCAAGCATCCGCCAGCTCCAGGTAAAGACACTCGACTGAGTAGTGCCCTTTGAGATGTTTTTACACCTCAATTAGGTCGCTCCTTGCCCGTCGGTAGTACCTGTACCAGTATAAAAAGTGGTGAATCCATAATTTTACACCAGACTTTCTTTCGCTGCTATTAATATGTGTTAAGTAATGTTTAGACACTTCTAAGACATTTTTCTTCTATGTTATTTCCACCGGAAATTAAGGATAACCGAGATATTAATTTTTCAAGATTATTACATTCGCTCATTCACGAGTGTCGCCATGTCTTGTTTACATCTGGTGGAGGTCTGACACCTGCTCACGCATCGCTCCAGACCTCTGTGTTCGCTTCTTAAGCGTCTACAACACATGTGTGTGTGGGGGGTTGAAGTGGGAGTTTCATATTGGCTATAGCGGTAGGAGTATTTTTATTGGGTAAGATTTTTTTTTGTTTTAGCCAATGAACAATGGGTGGGTGGGTCAGGAGCGGAGATTTGAGTTGGAAGAGCTGTGCCGACATTGTGAGAATGATTGTTTTGCGCCATTTGCAGAGTTACACCAGAAAAATAGTATATATTTTTTTTAGAAAACGCGGTGTATTACCGAATATAGTTCTTTGTCCGAAGTGTAATAACCAGTGTACACTGCGTGAAGAACAGCATATTTGGCGCTGTCACAATAGTTTTACAGATTAAGGTAAGATGTGGGGCATGACGAATGGAGGGTTAGGTTAGGTTAGGTTTTCTTGGTTGGTTAGTATTTTATTTATTTGATTTCTTCGAAAAAAGAAAATCCAACTTTTTCCTCTATGATTGTTGGGGGTGGTAATCTAAAAAAGAACAATTGATTTCCGGAGGAAATGGATATCAAATTCATTCGAAACTCAACAAAAACCAAAGGAAAAACTATTTTTAATATAAAAATAAAGTCCGGTGTGATACTATCAATTGACCTAAAAAGTTGTCGTCTCTTATAAAATACTTACTATAATGATAAGAATATCTGTGGAAAAATTAACGAAATCGAATAGCTCTTTCTGGTGGTAGTGGTGTTCTCAGAAAAAAAATGAAAGCCTGAGCTAACCTTTTCTAACCCAAAGAACTCAAAAAAAAAAAAAAAACTTTTGCCAGTGATTCATTTATTTCTTCGACATTTAGGTCACAAGGGAGGCCTAAGTACGTCTGGAAATTTTTTTTTGTACATGCGTAAATCTCCCGATAAATGTGTTAGCGCATTAAAAGTCCATCAGTAATAATGTATCTTGGTCCTATGGTGGTCACATCCACGAAATGTAAACACAATTGGTTGTGTATGAAACCAGGTTTACCAATTCAGTTTTTGTATGTATCACAAAAGGTTAGGTAGGTTTTTAATAGTTTATTATTAATTTTGTTGAACTTCCAATGTTCAAAGACCTGGCCACTTTGGGAGATTCATTGTTGTTACTACATTAGTGTTATAGGAAATAAAGGCCATATTTATTTACTGTATCAGAAAAACTACGAAACAAAAAATGGTAAAATTATTATCATCTCAGTCGTGAACATATTTTCCTAAGGTCAGAATCGTTGAAAACATTGGAAAAACGGAATTTAAACCTAACATAATCTAACCTAAACTAAACCAAATTTCCTGCATGGCCGAAAAAATAATACCGACAACCTATTTAAGTAATCAGTTTCTTTATATGGTATTAAACGAATAATTACCCAATATAATATACATTCTGCCCCCCCAAGTTCGCGGAATTTTACTTCGCTGTTCTCGGTTATTCGTGGATGATACCCTGGATGTAACCAAGAATGTCTGTGGGTAGTTTTAAAGTTGCCTGCATTTTCTCGGCTGGGACAGGGAGCCATTCGTTCTAGAGACAGTAATTTCCTTTACCTGTATTGTAACTATGTGTGTGTGTGTGTGTGTGTATTAGAAAGACTGTAAGTTTTTTTTCTCTTAAGTTCGAACTTACGATCTTTCTAATTCTCAAAAGATCGTAAGTTCGAACTTAAGAGAAAAAAATTATTTGTGAGTAGATACTTGCGATCTTTTGAGAATTAGAAAGGTATTAAGTTCGAATTCTCAAAAAATCGTAAGTATCTACTTTTCGGGAAAGTAGATTTCCCGCAAATTAGATAATCTACTTTCACAAAAATTAGATAATCTACTTTCCCGAAAAGTAGATAATCTATTTTCCCAAAAAGTAGATACTTACGATCTTTTGAGAATTCGAACTTACGATCTTTCTAATTCTCCGGCGAGGGTACAGGGAGAGGATGTTTTTGAAGGATCCAAGTGGTGTAAAATTAAATTAAAGGGGGGAGACTTACTTATTGTTGGGTGTATCTACAGATCCCAAACTGTAGCTTACTAAACCAAAGGAACTTAAGAGCCTTAATAGACAATGCAGCGACGCTCAATCCTAGCCACCTCCTTATCACTGGAGACTTTATGTATGGCGACATCGACTGGAGAAATGGGTTCACACCAAATGACTTAAATAACCCTGCTCCTCTTTTTGTAGAAACTCTGAGAGATAATTTTCTGTTCCAACATGTTAAGGATCCGACGCATTAAAGAGGGTAGCAAACCCCCAAGCCAGTGGACCTCATCAAAACAAACAAGGAGGTTATGGTGGCACCCTTGGCACCAGTCACCACATAACATTGTCCTTCAAATTAACTATTACTTGGTTCATGATGCAACCAGGAACAGGTTCAAATATTACAATGGTAATTATGACAGGATGTGGGAGGAGACGAGGAGTATCCACTTGCCTGAATCACTAAGGTATAAAAACGCAGACATTGCGCTGAATATCATAGCCAGTAAAGTGAACCATTTAATCGATGAATATATACCCAAGACAAAACCCAGTGCCTCCAGGAATGCAAGGAGACCATTTACACATGAACCATGCGGCGGTCGACAAAATAAAGAAGAAAACCCAAAAATCCAAGGCGTGGGTCAGGACAAATGATGAGCAGGACCGGAGGATGTATGGCAGATCCAGGGACCAAGCAAAGTCAGAGTGTAGAAGGGCTGAAAAAGAGTTTAAGAGGCAGATTGTGAGCGAGGTCAAGTCAAGCTCAAAAGCGTTTTACCACTATGCCAAGTCAATAATTATAAACGCGAGTAGGAGTATCAGACCTGATGCTTGAAGATGGTAGTTATGCAGATTCTCACCAGGACAAGGCAGAGGTGTTGAACAGTTTCTTTTCCTCGGTGTTCAAAAGAGAGGATGTAAACAATCTTCCTGTGTTTGAGGACAGACACAGTGCTGACCCACATTGTGTTATCGAAAGAAGTTATAAGAAATAAATCGAGGGCCTCAGAAGCACAAGGCCGCAAGCACCACCATGAGGGAAATGGAGTTATTGGTACCAACGTATTCTCTAAGTTGAATTCTGTCTTGTGGAGCTTGGATTTGTGACCTTGTGTTACTTTCACATGGTCAAAAATAGCACTGAAATACAATGGTTTGTGTACTTAAAAGGACCATATTCAACGTGCATTCGTCACACAAGGCCGCAAGTCTCACCCCCACTGCACCGCATCCGTTTTAATCACTTAGCAGCCAATGACAGGCGTGCGTCACCCGCCACACATCCCAGCTGAGCCAATGACGCAGTGAGTAAACCCACTTCGGCCAATGGACACGCTTCTGGAGCACATGGGCCACGATGCATGACATTCATACACAAAACTTGCACAACAAAAATCTTCAAAATAATACAAACCCCACCTCGATATACCTATTGGTTGTGAAGCAACAAACGGAAAACTTTAGGAGCTTGTTTCTCACTTTTTAAAAATGGCGCTTGTGGCCTTGTGATTCTAAGGCCGTCACTTGTCAAAGCTAAAGGTTCATAAGAGTCCTGGCCCTGACATGGTACATCCCAGAGTACTGAGAGAGTTATACAATGAGCTTGCTGAGCCCCTGAAGATCCTGTTCTGTAAATGTCTGGATAAGCAAAAGGTCCCCAGTGATTATACAATGGCTTATGGGAGTCCTATTTTCAAGAAGGGCGATCATCACTCATTGAATAATTTTAGAACAGTGAGCCTGACCAGCATGGTATGTAAAGTACTTGAGCTTTATAAGAGATACCATGATGGAACATCTACTATGAAACAACCTTGTAAAGGATTGCCAACATGGATTTATGCTGGGTGTCTCATGTTTAACGCAATTGCTCAAGGTGCTGGATGTTTGGACCCAAATTCTGGAACAGGGTGGCAATATCAACATTATATACCTAGATTTTGCCAACGCTTTCGACAGCATACCCAATGAAAGGCTGAAAATTAAAAAAGAAGGACAGGATTCCGGGAAATGTCCTAGTATGGATCGGAGACTTAATCTATGATCTCAAGCGGTGTGTGATGATTATTGGTACAAAATCGTCATGTGTACCTGTGACACGCAGGGTACCACAGGGCAGTATATTGGGTCCATTGTTGTTTGTTTGTTTGTTTCATAAATGACATGCCAGAAGCTGTACATTCCTCCATACAAATGTTTGTAGATGATGCCAATTTATTTCGTGAAATTAAGAACCAAGCAGACTGTAAAGAGCTGCAGAAGGATCTCTGTGAGCTTCAAGAATGGTCGAAGAAATGGCTGCTGAGATTCAATGTCACGAAGTGTAAGATGATGCACCTGGGTCATACCAACGGCAAGGAGGCGTATCATATGTCTCAACAGGATAAAGAAGTTGCATTATTTAAGACTGGATGTGAAAAGAACCTAGGTGTGCATGTAGACAATGAGCTGAAGTTCTTGGGCCATTGAGAGAAGGTGAATTAAGCAACTAAAATATTTGGTCTTATAAGGAGGTCGTTCAGATATCTAGACGGTCTCTTGTAAAGATCTTCAAGAGTGAGGTCCTTCCCCACCTGGAGTACTGTCGCCCCATCTGGTCCCTAAGATATGCTAGGGACTGTCAGTTGGTTGAAAATGTCCAAAGGAGGGCCACCAGACTGGTGCCTGCACTTTGGCACCTCAGCTATCCAGAGAGATTTGGAGTGCCTGCAATTGCCTAGCTTATACTACAGACGGGCAAGGGGAGATCTAATTGAAGTGTATAAACATCTCAAGGGGCACTACTCATTCGAGTGTCCTTACTTGGAGCTGGCGGACGCTCGCCCCACAAGGGGTCACAGTTCAAGGTTGAAGAAGCCACAAGTCCAGAAAACTGTGAGGGCAAACTTTCGGAGTGAGAGTTGTGAATTCTTGGAACAATCTGCCAGAGAGTGTTGTGACGGTACCGAGTGTGAGCTCTTTCAAGACAAGACTTAACCAACACTGGAGCAGATTCTAGTACATTCAGGAGCCGGTGCATGCCCAGTACTTGCCAACAGTGCGTAACAGAGACGTGACCAATCGCCCAAGCGGCTAACGAGTCGATCATTTGGTGAAGAGGATAAAAGAAAAAGAAAAGTAATCAGAGAT
Organism: Homarus americanus; assembly: GCF_018991925.1. Lineage (NCBI taxonomy): Eukaryota > Metazoa > Arthropoda > Malacostraca > Decapoda > Nephropidae > Homarus > Homarus americanus. Next base: position 17,355,063 of record NW_024722227.1, on the reverse strand, counting down.
GTGACCGATCGCCCAAGCGGCTAATGAGCTGATCAGTGGTGAAGAGGATAAAAGTAAAAAGTAAAGTAAACAAAGTTAAACTGAGAAGCGTTGTGGGTGATTCAATCAGGTGATGGGCACACAAAAACTATTCCCTGTACTGTCTATATTATCAATATGTTAACTAAATTTCAGAATGACCAATAATTTTAATATAAAAAATGCAGAAATATTCAAGAGACCAACTTTCTTGTTATTTACTTCACTGGAAACGAATGTAAACATAGAACCAATTACTGTATTGGCGGACTAGCCGATCAGTTGATGATCACAACAAAATGTGTTTGTCGTAAGGATTTCGTTAATCAAAGTTTTGTTCGTTAATCGAACTGAAAATCCTTATGGGAGCTAATTCGTGAACCGAAATTTCGTTAATTGAACCGTTCGTTAACCGAGGAACCACTGTGTATATATATAATGTGGTGTTTTGTTGAAACAACAACCAATAAGTTGTTAGTGAATATGGTGCTAAGGCTAAAACAAGAGTATTTTTTAGGATGTGTGTATCAAACATTTATTGGATTTTATTTCCATCTATATCATAATTTAATATTGTTATATTAAACTGCTGAATAATCGTTACTTCTACAGTGATAAATTTGCTACAACTGTATTTTACTTTCAGTTTTTCTACGATAAACATAACTTTGCGCAAATGAAACACGTATTATTATAGTGAACATCTGTGATGTATTATCCCACACATCATGAGATATAAGTAAATTTAAAAACAATATAACTGTGTTTATACTGTGCTCTGTTATTCACTTAAACTTCATAATTTTATAATGTCATCTGTTTCACTTGAAGACAATTCAGGTGACACCAACAAGCCCATGTCTAATGCTATACAGTAATATAAAATCAAACCAAACTGATCATGAGACATTTCACCACATTTCAAAATTAATGTGAAAAATTTAGGTCCGACAAAAGATTTAGTTAAATGGCCGCTAAAGGATTATTAAAATAAGTATAATATTAAACTCCGTTCATTAAATATATTCATAAAAGTGTAATTACTTATGGTAGAAATAGATATTGAAATTTTAAAGAATTATTGTAAATAATTCTTATTTTATTCTCATAAACACAAGCTTTGAAGAAGACATTTTTCAGCCACTTGGCTGGAGGAGTCTTGAGGATGGGGCCACTGTACAGCCACTGTCCACCCTCCACCAGGGATGTGTGCCCAAGGTTAATACAGGTACTATACTTTCGGTAATTTATTATATTGAAACCATAAGATATTGTGCTTATAATCACCACTTAGATTTCAATCACTTTGATTATTATTTTTTTTTATTTAAAAATTTTACCACAATGATTTTATGAGATTTGTTACTTTCTATGGGTGTTTTATGGTACAGTACTGTACCTCAAAGCTGATTCATGAATAAGTTGTTTCCATTTTATTTTAGATACAATATTAAGAATAACATTGAAAAAATGGGACTCGGGTTGACCTTTAAGTAGAACTCAAACTGTTCTCTGTATACCGTATTTTTAAACTAATCTAGCTTCTATTTTCTCACTACTTTTTTTGTTAAACTGTTAAAGTGTTTCTGTACATAATCAAATTCTATACAAGTTTACTTGAAGTAGAATATTGCACTGTAGTTCCTGATACCCGTTAATTGTTGCCCTTTGTAGATCTATAGTTGCTCTATGTTGAATTATAAATGCTAAGGTATTTAACAGACCAATGCTTATAAGCAATCTTAAGGATATACTGTAACTATACAATTTGTTTTACATTTTAAAGATGAATTACTTCTTCTCTGTTCACTTATCCATTGTACAGTACTGTAGTATATACTGTATATTGTACTTCACTTCCTGTGTATTAATAACTGTGTCCACATAAAAGCCAGTCACACCAAAAATCTGGAATCTGATTCTCAAACTTTTGCATACTAATATTTGCTTCCTTCACTTTTGGCTTGAGAGTGCATCGAGTCACTGTGCATTAGTGAAATTTATAGCTACTGTGGCCACCCTCCTTGTTGCCGTAAGCCTTTGAGAATGTAGATTCATTCTGAATCTACAGCTGCCAGGTGACAGGAAAGCAAACGAGAAGCTTTACTTATCAACATGCAAGATATGAAGTGTCATTTTAAAGTGAATGTTAGTTTTTATCTTTGATCAAAGAATTTTTCAATTGATGGTGCAGTTTTTATGTTTGCTGTCATCAAATTTTTACCATTGTCCACAGGAGGTTCTAAGCTAATTATTTTATATAAATATCGTGCTTGTAGTGTCACTACCAAACTCTTCGGTCTTTGTCAGAGTGATTGACAGAATACAGGTTGCATTTTTATACTGATTGTGTCATCTCTATGCTTTTTCATCAGTTCCCAAATATTTATGAAATAAGATCTCACTTTGATGTTGTAATAAATTATAATACAGTATATAAATAAAATCAATAAGATGAGATCAGACTCTGATGAAATAAGTCCAATTTTGATTTAACAGGATTTGATTTTAAGGCAGCAAGACAAAAAAATTTAGATGTGATCTGCTTTGATGAAGAAAAGCCAAATTTTCATTTAAAAGAATGTACAGCTCAGTCCATGTATCAGTTAAATAAGATCTGATTTTGATAAGATCAAATTTCAATTTGGGAGAAAATTTTGATGAAACTTACTATAAGTGTGATGAAGGAAAGTTTAGTGTCAAGAATTATGGACAAGAATTTTGTTGAAGATTTTTCTAGAAGTTAAAATAATTTTGATTATCCATATATATAGGCTGAAGGGCTTTTAGACTGGAATTAACAATTTGCTGTGTGCTTAGTGGCTTGATACCAATTAGTATAAGATATTACTAATTAGTACAAGATATTACTAATTACAGTACCTTGGGTGTAATATTCATTATTCATCAGTAAGAGCATAGACCTAATCAATGATTCCTTTAGCAGAAATCTGGCCAGTTAAGTGATAAAAAGCTTAGATCAAATTCAGTTAAGTGATATGTATTATATTGTAAGTCCAATATAACCAATCAGTGACCAGGATTTAGCTTATGTAAGAATTTATTGACAGTGAGTGAAGAGGCTGCATGAATAATAATACCCTGTAATTAATTGTAGCAGCTCATCAGCCTCATGTGACAATGTTTTGTGATTTAAAATGTAATACAAAATTATATAGTGATGGTTAATTAGAATAAATCGTCTCAGAAAATACTCTGATGCACATGAAGGAAGACGGGGGTGACTTTGATGGTCATTTCTGAGATAAGTAATTAATAACTTTTGACAACAGCCTGTGTTAGTGCAGAAAACAACAATCTGTGGTAATTCTGTTTTCAAAAAGGGTTGGTGTAACTAATGAAGGGATGTACAGTATATAGACACCCTGTAGATGACCCAAAACAAAGGCACCTATATAACTAGTAACTTAACCCTGGGTATTGAGGATGTAATGGAATATGATTTAGTGTGGGACCCACTTCTGTAAATAATTAATGACTGTACACTACACACAAGGGCTACAAGATTTCAATCTGCTGCCCTTGCTCACGCCTCTTCTGTTAAATTAGATTAATAACATTCACAGCTTGGTAAATAAATTAATCTGACAGAAAAAGGGGTTTTACTAATACTGAGAATTTGATTAATTGTTAATAATGAAAAATATTATTGCATTCCATTAGTCATCACCCAACTAATCTAACTAAGATACAGGTGTCATTCATTAATTAATGATTTTTTGATGTAGACAACAAAGAGGAGGGAGAAGCACAGCTATATGTTACGACATGTTTAGACATACAGTACATAAGCTACATCTTTATCTGTCTGTTTAGTCAGTTCATTCGAGTCTCTCGAGCGCTCCACTTGAATTTCATACTTTGGAAGAACAATGATCTCTTATTTGGTTTTTAAATTCTGAATGAATAAAACCAAGCTCAATTATTGCAGAATGTCACTTCAATACAGAAGCAATTGTTTCAGTTAAGCAAACATTTACAAGAAGGTTGAACAATTCAAGAATGGTCGAACAAGCATTGTGGATGAAAAACTTTCCGAATGACCTGTCAAAGTTTCAACACCCACATTACACCAGCACATTGAGCGGAAAATTTTGAGAAATAAATTAGGACAGATGTGAATGCCAGTGTTGGTACAGTACATAACGTGTATGTGGAAAGATTTTTTTTAATAATGAAGAGGTGAAGAAAGAAATCCGAAATTGATTACGGAGTCAGCCGAAAGAATTTTCACCACAGGAATAAGGAAACTTGTAGAAAGATGGGACAAGTGCATAGCTGTAGAGGGAAATTATGTGGAAAACTTGGTATGTGCTCATTAGTAATAAATCATTACTTCTGCAGTTATATTCATTTGTATCAGTACTTACTGAATGACCCTCGTAAATACAACCAGTATCAGTGTTATGAATAAATACTTCCTCTTACAATAAGATAAAGTACAGGTATCTCTTCTATACGAATGGGTTAGGTTCCTGAAAAAACATTTAATAACTGAATTTTCGTACAGCAAATAAAAGGATGTATGGGAAAAATAGGGTTTGGTTCCCCATTGACAAGAAAACCCCAATATCATACCCCAAAAACATGAAATCTGTTACCAAACAACAACAAAAAAACTACCTAACTAATAATAAATAGTACACAACTACTGTAATTTACTACCTGATACATTAAACACATTAATAAAATATTAGTATAGATGAGAATATGCACCTAAACCATTGAGAAAAAGTTAACTCGAAGTTTAACAGTCACCATTTGCATAGACGTTAGCTGTGTCACACCACCATAAAGCCTCGCCATAGACGTTAGCTGTGTCACACCACCATCAAGCCTCGCCATAGACGTTAGCTGTGTCACACCACCATCAAGCCTCGCCATAGACGTTAGCTGTGTCACACCACCATCAAGCCTCGCCATAGCAACCCAACTTCTCTCACACATTTTTTTTATTCCCTTTAATTTTTTCACCTTATGATAGTTATTTCTTTTACTTTAATTGCACATTATGTATGCATGTAACTGGGTAAAAAAGAGAAGAAAGTTAAATTTATCTACCTGAAATTACAAGTTAAAAAATAACCATAACATAACTCCTACTTCAACCTGGTAGGGAGAGGGCCAGGGGGATGTGACCACCCCAGCTGACTCCCAGGGACTCCCGGTTTGAATTTTTGCCATGACCCAAATTCATGTATTCGTAACATTATAATTTAGGAAATTTGTACAAGTTAATTTTTGTACCGAACATTCATATAGCAAGGGATACCTGTAATTGGATCACAGTTGTGACACTATGTTAATATGAGACCAACAACCAATTAGCCACCTCAACCATTAATGCTCTGTTTATTGCACATAACATGCCCTGTCACATACGGTGGTTCCTTTTTGGCCTCACACCACCAGCCCAGTGAGGAGTGGCAGTGGTCCCTTTGATGTCATTTTAATCAGGCTAACCGTGAGAATGACAACATTTGCGCTCAGATGATAGGAATCATAATGTCAGGGAAATTCCATGTTTCCTGCCTGATGTGCGGTATCTTTGGGTTCCAAATAGTCTTGCAGAATGTCATTTTACTTCATCAGTTACCTTTCTATATAGATGTTACTCTTCCCTTTCCTTCCTTCTATGAAACTCTAATGCATATACTGTAGAGACTTTGAGCTACTGTACTTGAGTCATGATATACATTCATTCAAATTAAACTGTTTGTGTGCAACAGCTTTGTTCCTCAAGTTCCACTCCTGGCCCAGATAAGAGACATCACATTTCTCTACTCGGTCACACTTTCTGCTTCAGAGATTTTGTGTTGTGTGAATGATTTGTTGGTTTGTATAGTAGACAATATTCTTAGAGATATAAAACTCTCATATACTTAATTTCAAACTGTGTGTAAGTGTACATGTCTGTCAGATAACCATGAAATATCCATATCATGATGTGTGTATTTTATAAACTTGTATTACCATAGATTCTATGATACCTAACCTATCCTGTTCTGTTTCCCTCTAGATATTTATTTATTTTTATTAGCTTTCATGAAATACATTATATGTATATATGCATATATATAAATTATATTTAAATATACATAAGTAAATTTAAATAGACTTCATCTGAAAGTCCTAACCCTTCAATAAGTATACAGTATTAATACTTAAGGACTTGTATAAAATCACTTACAATAATGTTATAATGTTGAGAGTATTGTGTAAGGAAGAAGAATCATGAAACGATGTAGAATTAAGAGTGAATTAATTAGAAAATGAAGAATATTTGTGTAACTTATACTACATCTAATACACATATCTAGTGATTTTAGCAAATTATAAATATTTACCCACACATTTTTTTTTCTTTTTTAGGGGAGAGGTGGTAAGTCATTAACCAATATCCATGTTAATAAAAATGCAAAACTAAGTTGGGAACTTATGTAAACAATGAGGATCTTTGTCTTTTTTCTTCTTTTTTTTCAGTATATTTCTAGTGTGTTCAGAGCATATGTGTGTCATGTCTTGCCTGAACCTTCTGTAGGGCTGGTTATCTCACACTGGAGCACCAGCTGTCATATGCCCTGCTGAAGATTCTGTCCTAGTTGTTTGTTTCTTCAAGTCTTACAAGATGACTGATGTCCACTGACTCTTGTTGGTGCATGTAAAACCTCAGCCAGAATCTGCTGGGTCCACACTCTGTTAAGTGTGCTGCAACATTTCCACCTCTCCAGCAATTGGACATCATAAGTTGGTTGGGGACCCACAGCATTTTGAGTTTTGTCCACCAAAATTTAGGTTTCCTCTTTGAGTGACATGCCAGAATGTCCTCTGCTTGGGTACTCCAATGTGTACAGTATCGAGTTAGGGTCTGTTGACCACACTTAATTTCATATACTGTAGTGTCCTAAACTGATCCACCTAAATCTCATCTTTAGTACTGTACAGTATGTCATAAACTAAGGTCCGTCTGCAACACCTGGACCTCATATCTTAAGGTGCCCCCAACGAGCAAATTTCACCTCCAGTTATGATCTACTACCATGATCATTTTGAGGATTTTTGGATAGCTTCCTGCGTATTTACGCTCCCTCAACCTCCATAATCACACTTTGGGGCCTCTTTATCTCTCCTCTACGTGACGAGGTAGGCAATAATGAGCTCAATGTATTTGTAACAAATGATTCATTTCCTTATTTTGTGCCAGTGTGGCTTGTGTCTGTTAACTTGCATCTTATCTCCTAAATCTCAAGGACTAGGCCTGAACTCGGAAAAAAAAATCAGAATGTACTGTACAGTATATTATTCTCCACATGGTTAGGTGTAAGACATCCTCCATCCACAGCATAATAGAGGCTCAGTACTTCAGTATTTTGATGCCATTTTTTGGTCGTCTCATTGGTGCAGTTGCCTAAAGGAGTCGGATAGTTAGATAGATGCGTTCTCATATTGCCAACAAGAGGAGAAAATTATTGAATGAGTCCTTGAGACTTTGGGACTTTACTTCCATTTATTAAACTTCATCGTTCTTTATTATATTAAGTTGACACAAGACTCATCAAGGCAAGATGTTTACAACGTGGTCTGGTCAATCATGTTTCTGTAATATGAATTTGCTGTTTATTTGACAATTGTTTTAATTTAAAAATAATAATAATAAAACTATATTGGTTGTAATAGGGCATCTTGATTCGAAACACAAATTATTTGCAACTTAAAATCAATAAAAAACATTATTATTTTACTGATTTGAAGACCTTCATCAACAAACCATACCTAAGTGTTATTGATTCCTATTGTTTGGAACAAGTCTAACTTGTTGATTCAGATATTATATTGTGTTGGTGGACCGAGTTATAATAGTGTGTGTGAATGTGTGCATGCATATTGATCCTGATGAAACTGTAAATTAAATGTTTGGGTGAAGTTTTGTTTTACTCTTTTACTGATGTGATCCTGTATTGCTTTTAATTCCACGTTTAATAAACACATTGTCAATGTTTTCAAGTTTTCTTTTGTCTTACATTGTGGCATTGACATCAAATCTCATTGCAATTATTTATATATACATTATTTATTAATGACTATTTTTCTAAGGGTGGAAGGGATTTTGTAATATAACATTATTATATATCACAGGGTTGATTTTAGTGCTCATGTGCAGCATTTTCTCACATCCATGTTTGTTTTATCGTAGGCTGTGGATTGGGAAAATATTTTTTCTATGTTATCATATCATACAGTGTATGGTAATATAAAAACCCTTGAAATAATGTTTCATCAATTTGATCATGATTATTTCCAATTTAATTCTACTTTTTTTGCATATTTTTAAATCTACATTATATATACAGTAATCCCATGTTTTTTGCGGGAATTACGTTCCTGAAACCCCCGCGAAAAGCCAAAACTGCGAATACTCTTTTAGGAATCACTGTACCTGTGGCTACCAAACAGCTCAGGTAGGTCATGCACTTAACCACGCCATGCTTTCCACTCCCGGCCCAGTGGTCACACTGATTACTGACGCACTGTACCGGCATTTACTAACGTCATTATTTGAAACTAATCATATTGTAGTATAATAATGGAAAAAACGTAAACACAGTTATATACCAAAAAAAATTATTTACAAGAATCATGTAATAGTTTTTTTTTATTTCACTGAGGTCGGCAACACCCGTATTGCCAGCCTCTCCCTCCTGTCCTGGCGTTAGCCCGCCCTCACGGAGTCACAGTAGCGTTCACAGTACGGTAGGCACGTGTGGACTGAGGCTTCTCGGAGCAGCGGGTGTCTGAGACAGGAAAGGGTGGCATCTGTTTGCCGCACCGCACAGGGGAATATCGAAAATGCCGCGAAATTTATTTTTTTGTTTTAAAGGATATATATATATATATATATATATATATATATATATATATATATATATATATATATATATATATATATATATATATATATATATATATATATATATATATATATATATATATATATATATATATATATATATATAGATATATATATATATATTATATACAAAAATTTTTAGCAAAAAAAAAAGATGGGAATAGTCAAAACCATAATTAAAAAAAATCACGCGAAACACGGGATTACTGTGTGTGTGTATATATATATATATATATATATATATATATATATATATATATATATATATATATATATATATATATATATATATAATTTGGTTGTCAGTAGATATAGTTGAGCATATTGGGCCGTCTTGACGCTTACCTTAGAGCCCAATATTGCTCATCTGCGGCACCATCTCTCTCTCGTGCCTCACCAACTCTTATACTAAGATAGAAATAAAAATAAAAACACTAGAAGGCTGTTTTCATAAACAATTCTCCGAAGTCTTAAATAAAGAACTGGAAATTATATATTGCTAGCTATAATAAAAGACTTTCTATATGTAAATTATCAAGACCATTTACACTTTTCTTGGTAAGAATCGCATCTTTATCTATATTGTAGTGTCTATGTGATAGGTATTAAAGATATCCTTGTTATATGTCTATACTTTACCCTCAACCCATTGTTCAGGAGAACTGTACCTCACTAGGGCCACATATTCAAAAACATTTACAGGACTGTATTTGTTTGCTTACCCCGTAACTGGAGTTACAGTCCCCGATTGGTATATTAAAAAAAAAAAATTGTCAGTGGACTCCGTAAGTGAGTCTATTCGAGACTGTAACTTGCAGGACCTCCTTAGCTGCTGTAACATGCTCACCCCAAGCTAGTAAGTATGCTATTTCCCAATTGCACCAAAAAAAAAAAAAATAATGAAAAAAAATAAAAAATAAATAAATAAATAAATAAATATATATATATATATATATATATATATATATATATATATATATATATATATATATATATATATATATATATATATATATATATATATATATATACCTTGTAAATGATGTAATAAAGCTTGTTAGACTTGTTTTATCATAGAATAATGAAGAAAATGTTTTGTACATCAACATACTAAAATACAGTATATTACAGTTTGTCTTTTTAGTTAATTTTTTTATGATAAGAAGAGGCTTGAGTGTTTCTATTTCTCGCTGAATGGAAGAGATGCATCTTTTGTCTTCATACAACTTTTCAAGTAATTTTTACCAAAACAGAAGGTTTGTATTGTCCACACTTATGGTACAAATATTTTTTATGACTGAGTAAACTTGCGGATACACCTTATTAATGTGGTGTAGTTGTAGATATCCTTCAGTAATGAAAGCCAAATACGAAGTCAAGTGAACATTTTTGCCTAGACTTCACCTTCTTTTTACATATTCAACCAATAGCATACGCCTATTTTCTTATGTATAAGGCTAATGATAGGCTCTATGGCCCGAATTCAGAACAGTGATTTGAAACCGCATGCAGGTTTAAACCAAGGATCGAGCGAAGATTGAAGATTGTTGGTATTCAGAACGCTGGCTTGAGCCAACACAAAGATTCAAACCTGGTTTGTGATCGGAATTGTCGATCCTTGTGTTAATCCAGCTTGGACGCAGGTTTGGCGGTCGATCCTTCAAGCAAGTCAGCATGAATTTTGACAGAGCGGTTTTTGGTGATATCATCAAATTGGAAAATTGTCCAGAGAAGACTGATGGTAGACAGGCAGAATCCTTTCAATTTTTTTTGATGACACGCAATTTAAACAACGATATTGGTTCAGCAAGGAAGATTTCCTTGATATGGAGCATCTACTTGACAGACCTGTTGGCTATGGTTCACCTCTACCTCCCATTCATCAGCTGATGATTGCTTTTAGATTCTTTGCAACGAATAGTTTCTGGGTAAGAAAGATTCTGGTTTCTGAATGAGTTATAGTAATGTGTTACAACACTTTTATCTTTAGCTGTCCATGAAGCCTGGCGGGTAAATGTAAGGAACGCTGACGCGTGTTTACTTTGAGTGTTTTTCTTTAAGAGAACTATTTTGATGTAATATCTTGCTTTGGTTACGGATATTGACATTATATCTACAATTTGTATGTAACTGTTCTTCCTCTATGAATTTCTTTGTTATCATATAACAACACAGCCACGTTGTAACACAGTACCATAAATAATCATAATTTGATCATAATTTGATTGTAATTATAGTAAGAGAAGTAACTTATGGTGTGCAAGGAGAGATTTCTCCTCCGCAGGTAAAAACTCGTCGAGTCATAGTTGCCGCCATAATCGTGTAAACATTACTCTCGATGATGATTGGCTGTCGTAATTGTTCAGATGAAACGTGATTGGCTGGAATTTGTGTTCGAATCCTTGCTCGTAACTGAAGAAAATGCAACAGATTACCCGATCCGGGGTTCAAGCCGATGTTCTGAATATGGGTAATCCACTGCAGGAAATCTCGGATTGAGGAATTCTGATTCGCACGCCTGAGCCGAGCTCAAATCCCAGGCTCAAACTACCGTTCTGAATTCTGGCCTACATGACCATAGGCTAGCCACAATGAAATGATATTGGGCGTAAAATATGGATTGCAATTACTTGATTAAGCTAAGGGCCTATATAACTGCCTTTTCAGTCTTAGCCAAATAAATATTTCAACTTGGGGCTTAGTTAATTTAGTTGGAACATGAAGAATATTTAATGGGGAAATTCTACCACACAAGAACTTGTACATGCAAATTTGGTGAATGTCAGGCTGTCAGTGAGACACTTGGTCTAGCAGCTACCCTAGGCCTAGTTCAAATCTTTTCATTGACAGGTAGCCTAGGGTACTGTATTAATTTTAGATACTTTAGGGCTAATTTGATTGATTTTCAGGATTGCATTCTTGCTTTTTTGATGAAGTTCAAGCAAAGTCTTCACGCTTACACGTAAATCGGAAAACTTCTGCCTTACTTCTCCAACATTGCGGGGGATTCGAGCCACAACATTTACTGCCTGTACAACCTCTTCCCAGGCATGATTCTTCAGTGTGACTGTACATCTCGAGTCCAACTTACCCTAAGATTATTTTCTTTCTTTTTGGGTGACTTCACACACCATGGCGAGTACTGTATTGTACTCGCTGAAATTTGGTCGTCTCTTCTTTGCAGTAGGTCTTTCAATCTTTTGTTTACAAACTACTATCACGTGTGTCGATCTCAGCTGATTTCTCTTTTTCTTGTGATTGGTTGATGATTTTGTTAACTGAGCGACGATTGGCCAACTAGCTCCTGCAATGCCATCTACCTTCGGACAAGAGAACTGAATTTACAAGGTAAACACTAGAGTTACGGACTGCTTACGCAATTAAATTTTGAGTATGAAAAATTTACAGGACTGTAAGAAGTCTGTAAGTTACAGAACTGTATGTCTGCTATTGTACGTAACTGATGAGGCGTTTTGAGTATGCGATCCCTGTACTGTACTGTACAATGAGAAAATGTGTCCAGCATAATGTTTGATGAATCTTAAGTAAGTTATTATTGTTATATAACTATACGTATACTTGTTCAATTTAAATGGTATTCATTTACTTGAAAGTCATTTACACTAATACTGACAATTTTCTTGATAAGAGTGGAGTTTGAAACCTTACTCAAGATACATCAACCCGATATACTGTAGTAGGTGTTGTAGAACTGTTGTACAAGAACAGGAGAGTTGACCAGGAGGACTGAGTTCAATATATTGTAAATTGATGTGACTCATTTATGAACCTTTCTCAGGCAACTTGCAAGAGGGGTGTGGTTATCTATGCTAGGCAAGACTAAAGAGCCAGCCAGGTGAAGGGCAGGGGAGGAAGTTTTTGAAGAATTAAAGTAATGTACAATTAAACTAAAGGGGGAGACTTACTCATTTCTCATGTATCTACAGAACCCCAAATTGTAGCTTATAAATCCACACCAAATGACATCAATTATCTCGCGACTCTTTTTGTAGTAACTTTGAGAGACAATTTTCTAAGTCAACCTGTTAAAAATCCTACTTGCTGTGGAGGGGAACAAACATCCAAACCACTGGACCTCATCATAACTAACGAGAAAGGTATAGTGGACAAGTTGGAACATCTAGTCCCCCCGTTCGTACCAGTCCCTACATAATGTTGTCCTTCAGATTTAACTGTTACTTGGTTCACAACAAAACCAGGCCAAGATTCAAATATTACAAGGGAAATTATGTTGGGATGAGGGAGGAGATGAGGGGATATCCACTGGCCTGACTCACTGAAATACAAGAATGCAAATATTATGTTGAATATCATAGCCAGTAAAATGAACTACAGTACAATATTTGAGTGATAAATATATACCCAAGACCAAATCAATGGCTCCATGAATACAAGGAGACTGTTACACATGAACCATGCTACAGTTGACAAAGTTATGAAAATATCTCAGATTCAAGTGATGAGCAGGACAGGAGAAGGTATGCAAGGTCCACGAACCAAACAAAGTCAGAGTGTAGAAGGGCTGAAAAGAGTTCCAGAGGCAGATTGCAATCAAGAACAAGTTCAAACTCAAAGGCTTTTTACCATTACGCAAAATTGAAATCAAACACACATGTGGATGTATCGGATCTGAGGCTTGAAGAGGGTAGTTACGAAGACTTGGATCAGGACAAGGCAGAGAGGATGTGAACTATATCCCTGCATTTGAGGAAAGGCAGTTTGACAGAACTGATCCTCAATGTGTTCTCAGCAGAGGGTATGAGAAATAAATTTTCAAAGCTAAAGGTTCAAAAGTCCAGGCCCTGACATAATGCATGCCATAGTGCTAAGAGAGTTGTGCAACAAGCTTGCTGAGCCCCTGAAGATCCTGTTCTGTAGATGCCTGGATGAACAAAAGGTCACCAGTGACTGGAAAATTTCTTATGTGAGTCGTATATTCAAGAAGGGCGATCATCACTCTACGAATAATTATAGACCGGTGAGTCTGACCAGCATAGTATGTAAAGGAGTAGAGAGCATTGATTTGTATGTTGATGTTAGAATGCAGTGTAAACATTGGTTAAACGCATTATTTTGCCTAAAGATTTCGATAAAATTTTGCAGTTATGTTTTTTTTCTGAATGGTAAATGTTGTCACAAAAAGTATTGTGATGTATGTTCATATAACTGTAAATAATTCTCTATACTGTACTAGGTATTAAAATATTAAATAGTATTTAACCTTATAATCCTATTTATTTCAGCGAGCGGGAAGTAGAAATTTAAATCTTCTGTTGGGAATTTTTGGACAGTGATTTACGCATGCACATTGGTGGTAGGGCTGCAGATCTGTTAATAAAAATGCGAGACCCTACTCCATCATAGCTTACAAAATATTATGGCTGTTTAGTTAAAATAATAGGAGTAGTCTTTGCACTATTTCAATGGCATATCCTGGTATAAGTGTTCCACAAAGGGATTATAAAATTTATACCATATTACTAATCGTTATGGTGTCTGATGTTGTTATGGGACGCCACAATGTACTGCGCACATCAGTGTCATCCTTAATATCTCTTTTATTCATATTACGCTTCATAACATTCAAATCCACCGCGCTTGTAGAGTCACAGAAAACGGGAAACGATGGTAAAGGATAACTCACCTACTGTATGTTGTTTTATACGAATTGTACCAAGGTACGGTCATATAATATTAAGTGTATGTACTTATAGCATTAAGGAGAACTCAAGGTATCTATAGGATGATTGGGAAGGTCCAATTGATACGGACTAGTGTACTACAGTATAAGGGATAAGTGTAGATCGTGTTTGAAGGTCATGCTATTTACGTCTGTGAACGATTAGTGAACATAGCTACCACAGGTATCAGATGAAAATATAAGAGAACAATGATCTGGAAAAAAGGATAAATGTATCAGACCTATGTGAAGTGTTGGAAGTGATCCAGAAACTATACTTCAAAGAAAATATCTTGCCTGCCTCGGTGTGAGCTTAATACACCTCGTTATCTCATGTGACGAATAACCACGAAAAATACAATGATCAGAGAATCTTGTGAATGTGTTCAATGATTGCAACGTGTGAGAGGAGGATCCCTAAATACAGAGTGAAGTTAAGTGGATATACCCACGCCATGAAAATGCGACACTAGGCTTTGTCTAAATTGGCGCACATTCTGCCCCGGGCTACAGTTTGGAGTTAATGATATAGCCCAATTAATTTCCCCAGGAACTAGCAAACCAGATCCTTACTTTAGTATGTAATTTAAGATTAAGATATATAATTATAAGGCATAAGGTCACAATAGATAGGAAAGTGTATATGTGAGAACCAGAATAATATCAAAGTGAAAATTTAAGATTGGAAACTGTAGGCCTAGTTCAGTGAGAGACGCGAGGCATCTTCCTTAGTGATACTCGCTCTCTCACCAAAACAGGTCAGTGAACTCCATCGTGCTCCATTCAGCCCTAAAGAGACTTACTTTGCAGTTTTTTTACATCTTAAAACCTTGCCTGATGCTATAAAGTGAAGTAATTGTTGCACTAGCGTGTGGTGATAAAAGCCCATCAGGCCTTATTTAGTGATACCCGCTCTCTCACCAAAACAGGTACGCACGCGTCCAGCGTCGGCCATTACTGTATGTATATTATGTATGTATGTATACCATGTATGTACTCTATATATATACAGTACTTCTCTAGTCAGTAGCGTGCGGCAATGCCCCTGTTTCATGTCACCACACGCTTAGATAAATGTGCCTGGCGACATCTGGAAGCTGCTAGTAAACCACTTACCACATGTCGCCTGAGAGGTCAGAGTGAGGTCAGTTGACCCATATAGGAGTGTAGGGACTACCTGTGCTTGTAAGCGCACCCTTGTATATTTCCGTTGAATAGAACCTACAGAACTTTACAGGTGTTTATGTTCGCTCCTGTAGTTAAAACCAAGTACCCCGAACATCTCCATGGTGCAGTGAGTATCAAGTGATCGATTAAGTAGAAATAAGTGCGTTCATGTAAAATCAAGACCAGTAGATCTCCTCCGTCAACTCAGTCATCCGTGCCATTGTCTCCCACAAAAATTCGTTTGAATTACCAACGAGTTTTGAGCAATGTTTCAGTGACGTGCCCCTTGTGTGTGTAGCGCTAAGTGCCCCTCGTGTGTGTAGTGTTAAAGTGTGTGTCCTTGTTTTAAAGGATTCCCTAAGGTGGAAGGCTGATATAGGGCATTTGTGAGGAGTAGTGCGTCAGCGCGTCCGTTCTCGGCTGTCTCGAGGGTAACTCACCCCCCACTGCTCACCCCCACCTCCTCCCTCCGCACTACCCGCGCCTACACACACCAACTCACGCACGGACACACCGACGACACCTCATTTCTTCATATATATTATATATATATATATATATATATATATGTAATATCCAGAAATTTCAGAGTAATTTCAAATGCCCCGCCATGAGTGATACTGAGCGTTCAAGGTCATCTGAGGGGAGGGAGCGCTGCCTGCTCGTAGCGAGAGACTGCGGAACTAGGCCTATATGATATTAAATGTAATTTACCGAATTAATAATGATGCGATTCATGAAGTTAAGGGACTATTATTGAATTTGAAATTATTATAGATCGTTTAGCAGTCTGAATAATGTTACGGGTGTCCCAAGGAGTTATTAGTTAGGCGGTAAATATATCACGTAGGACCAAGCTAACGCCTTGAGGAGACGCGACGCTGGCTAGGCCCAGTCCCGGAGAGCATCACACAGACAAGACGTTCCGCGCGTCCATCAGAAATAGTCACGTGGCCTAGTCACCTGTGCTGCGCTATTGCAGTATAACAAGTAAGTCTCATTCGATCTCAGACAGGGTTAGATAGGGCAGTGATAAAGTAAACTAGAGCTAACAGTGAGTTCATTTCAGGGTTTCCGTCAGAACCCACTTGACTGGAGTTGATTGGAGTTGACTGGAGTTGACTGGAGTTGACCGGAGTTGACTGCGAGAGATTGACTGCCGTTGATGATTGAGGGTGGCGATTGTCGCCATTGGACCGATCAGTGTAGGCCTGTCACTGTTTAGCGGGGTAGCAAAGGATCTCTTGAGTGAACGAGTGCTCCCGACAACTAACACGACACGGGACCAGCATCAGCAGTGGGTGATCAGTTCTTACCACTCCGGTGCACAACCCCACATGTCCCGAGCAGCTAGTGAAACCCTCTTGCTAACGGGAAGCTAAAGTTTCTCTCAACTGCGCAAGGTCTGATTGGCTCACTCTCTTCCTGCCCATGGACGCACTGGGAGTACACTGAGGCTATCTGAGTATATTAATGGTCACACACTGAGACCGTGAGTCTAGGACTCTAGGAGATACCTAGAGGAACATTTTATCTTCCTTATCACGGGTGTAGTTAACACCATTCCTCAGACTGATATTATCTTGACGTGTGTAGTTTAATATTTCTTAAATAATTTTGATAGTAGTGTTTTTTTTAATGTTTGTGCCATTAAGTGGAACCAGAGTGATACTGTGATTTGATTCTTTTAATGCCTCTAATTCTTCATAATTCTGATCTCAGGTATAACCTTGTTCCCCAGAGCAGTGGTTAGGTTAGGTTAGGAAGTGTACACCTGTTGGGGTGCTATAATTTTGTTGAGTGATATTATTTTGCTGAAAGCCTTAAGACCTGTTCATGTGGGCGAGCAACATTTCTTAATACTTCAAATTTATTGTTGCCTGTGTTTCTAATAATTTCTATGTCATGTATAACTTTTATTCCCCAGAGTAGTGTTTAAAGTTTAAGTTAAGAGGTGCGCATATTGGTGTACCATTATTTGATTGTGTTTGTAGTGTTGGAGGGAATATAAGTGTCTAAATTTTACAGTGTGTCTCATTCATCCCAGTCACAGACGCTATCCTTCCACGGGTCACGGACAGTTCATTTTGTGTAGTAGATTAAGTGTTCTTGTGCTGGTTCGGGATTTTTCTCAAAGGGGCGCTTCCACTGCCTTTACCATCTATTAAATTTTAATAAACCCCAAGTCAAGTGAGAAATTAAAGTCCAG
>NW_024722227.1:17322794-17334439 GCF_018991925.1 Homarus americanus | reverse complement strand
GGTGTGGTTATCTATGCTAGGCAAGACTAAAGAGCCAGCCAGGTGAAGGGCAGGGGAGGAAGTTTTTGAAGAATTAAAGTAATGTACAATTAAACTAAAGGGGGAGACTTACTCATTTCTCATGTATCTACAGAACCCCAAATTGTAGCTTATAAATCCACACCAAATGACATCAATTATCTCGCGACTCTTTTTGTAGTAACTTTGAGAGACAATTTTCTAAGTCAACCTGTTAAAAATCCTACTTGCTGTGGAGGGGAACAAACATCCAAACCACTGGACCTCATCATAACTAACGAGAAAGGTATAGTGGACAAGTTGGAACATCTAGTCCCCCCGTTCGTACCAGTCCCTACATAATGTTGTCCTTCAGATTTAACTGTTACTTGGTTCACAACAAAACCAGGCCAAGATTCAAATATTACAAGGGAAATTATGTTGGGATGAGGGAGGAGATGAGGGGATATCCACTGGCCTGACTCACTGAAATACAAGAATGCAAATATTATGTTGAATATCATAGCCAGTAAAATGAACTACAGTACAATATTTGAGTGATAAATATATACCCAAGACCAAATCAATGGCTCCATGAATACAAGGAGACTGTTACACATGAACCATGCTACAGTTGACAAAGTTATGAAAATATCTCAGATTCAAGTGATGAGCAGGACAGGAGAAGGTATGCAAGGTCCACGAACCAAACAAAGTCAGAGTGTAGAAGGGCTGAAAAGAGTTCCAGAGGCAGATTGCAATCAAGAACAAGTTCAAACTCAAAGGCTTTTTACCATTACGCAAAATTGAAATCAAACACACATGTGGATGTATCGGATCTGAGGCTTGAAGAGGGTAGTTACGAAGACTTGGATCAGGACAAGGCAGAGAGGATGTGAACTATATCCCTGCATTTGAGGAAAGGCAGTTTGACAGAACTGATCCTCAATGTGTTCTCAGCAGAGGGTATGAGAAATAAATTTTCAAAGCTAAAGGTTCAAAAGTCCAGGCCCTGACATAATGCATGCCATAGTGCTAAGAGAGTTGTGCAACAAGCTTGCTGAGCCCCTGAAGATCCTGTTCTGTAGATGCCTGGATGAACAAAAGGTCACCAGTGACTGGAAAATTTCTTATGTGAGTCGTATATTCAAGAAGGGCGATCATCACTCTACGAATAATTATAGACCGGTGAGTCTGACCAGCATAGTATGTAAAGGAGTAGAGAGCATTGATTTGTATGTTGATGTTAGAATGCAGTGTAAACATTGGTTAAACGCATTATTTTGCCTAAAGATTTCGATAAAATTTTGCAGTTATGTTTTTTTTCTGAATGGTAAATGTTGTCACAAAAAGTATTGTGATGTATGTTCATATAACTGTAAATAATTCTCTATACTGTACTAGGTATTAAAATATTAAATAGTATTTAACCTTATAATCCTATTTATTTCAGCGAGCGGGAAGTAGAAATTTAAATCTTCTGTTGGGAATTTTTGGACAGTGATTTACGCATGCACATTGGTGGTAGGGCTGCAGATCTGTTAATAAAAATGCGAGACCCTACTCCATCATAGCTTACAAAATATTATGGCTGTTTAGTTAAAATAATAGGAGTAGTCTTTGCACTATTTCAATGGCATATCCTGGTATAAGTGTTCCACAAAGGGATTATAAAATTTATACCATATTACTAATCGTTATGGTGTCTGATGTTGTTATGGGACGCCACAATGTACTGCGCACATCAGTGTCATCCTTAATATCTCTTTTATTCATATTACGCTTCATAACATTCAAATCCACCGCGCTTGTAGAGTCACAGAAAACGGGAAACGATGGTAAAGGATAACTCACCTACTGTATGTTGTTTTATACGAATTGTACCAAGGTACGGTCATATAATATTAAGTGTATGTACTTATAGCATTAAGGAGAACTCAAGGTATCTATAGGATGATTGGGAAGGTCCAATTGATACGGACTAGTGTACTACAGTATAAGGGATAAGTGTAGATCGTGTTTGAAGGTCATGCTATTTACGTCTGTGAACGATTAGTGAACATAGCTACCACAGGTATCAGATGAAAATATAAGAGAACAATGATCTGGAAAAAAGGATAAATGTATCAGACCTATGTGAAGTGTTGGAAGTGATCCAGAAACTATACTTCAAAGAAAATATCTTGCCTGCCTCGGTGTGAGCTTAATACACCTCGTTATCTCATGTGACGAATAACCACGAAAAATACAATGATCAGAGAATCTTGTGAATGTGTTCAATGATTGCAACGTGTGAGAGGAGGATCCCTAAATACAGAGTGAAGTTAAGTGGATATACCCACGCCATGAAAATGCGACACTAGGCTTTGTCTAAATTGGCGCACATTCTGCCCCGGGCTACAGTTTGGAGTTAATGATATAGCCCAATTAATTTCCCCAGGAACTAGCAAACCAGATCCTTACTTTAGTATGTAATTTAAGATTAAGATATATAATTATAAGGCATAAGGTCACAATAGATAGGAAAGTGTATATGTGAGAACCAGAATAATATCAAAGTGAAAATTTAAGATTGGAAACTGTAGGCCTAGTTCAGTGAGAGACGCGAGGCATCTTCCTTAGTGATACTCGCTCTCTCACCAAAACAGGTCAGTGAACTCCATCGTGCTCCATTCAGCCCTAAAGAGACTTACTTTGCAGTTTTTTTACATCTTAAAACCTTGCCTGATGCTATAAAGTGAAGTAATTGTTGCACTAGCGTGTGGTGATAAAAGCCCATCAGGCCTTATTTAGTGATACCCGCTCTCTCACCAAAACAGGTACGCACGCGTCCAGCGTCGGCCATTACTGTATGTATATTATGTATGTATGTATACCATGTATGTACTCTATATATATACAGTACTTCTCTAGTCAGTAGCGTGCGGCAATGCCCCTGTTTCATGTCACCACACGCTTAGATAAATGTGCCTGGCGACATCTGGAAGCTGCTAGTAAACCACTTACCACATGTCGCCTGAGAGGTCAGAGTGAGGTCAGTTGACCCATATAGGAGTGTAGGGACTACCTGTGCTTGTAAGCGCACCCTTGTATATTTCCGTTGAATAGAACCTACAGAACTTTACAGGTGTTTATGTTCGCTCCTGTAGTTAAAACCAAGTACCCCGAACATCTCCATGGTGCAGTGAGTATCAAGTGATCGATTAAGTAGAAATAAGTGCGTTCATGTAAAATCAAGACCAGTAGATCTCCTCCGTCAACTCAGTCATCCGTGCCATTGTCTCCCACAAAAATTCGTTTGAATTACCAACGAGTTTTGAGCAATGTTTCAGTGACGTGCCCCTTGTGTGTGTAGCGCTAAGTGCCCCTCGTGTGTGTAGTGTTAAAGTGTGTGTCCTTGTTTTAAAGGATTCCCTAAGGTGGAAGGCTGATATAGGGCATTTGTGAGGAGTAGTGCGTCAGCGCGTCCGTTCTCGGCTGTCTCGAGGGTAACTCACCCCCCACTGCTCACCCCCACCTCCTCCCTCCGCACTACCCGCGCCTACACACACCAACTCACGCACGGACACACCGACGACACCTCATTTCTTCATATATATTATATATATATATATATATATATATATGTAATATCCAGAAATTTCAGAGTAATTTCAAATGCCCCGCCATGAGTGATACTGAGCGTTCAAGGTCATCTGAGGGGAGGGAGCGCTGCCTGCTCGTAGCGAGAGACTGCGGAACTAGGCCTATATGATATTAAATGTGATTTACCGAATTAATAATGATGCGATTCATGAAGTTATGGGACTATTATTGAATTTGAAATTATTATAGATCGTTTAGCAGTCTGAATAATGTTACGGGTGTCCCAAGGAGTTATTAGTTAGGCGGTAAATATATCACGTAGACCTAAGGTAACGCCTTGAGGAGACGTGACGCTGGCTAGGCCCAGTCCCGGAGAGCATTCACACAGACAAGACGTTCCGCGCGTCCATCAGAAATAGTCACGTGGCCTAGTCACCTGTGCTGCGCTATTGCAGTATAACAAGTAAGTCTCATTCGATCTCAGACAGGGTTAGATAGGGCAGTGATAAAGTAAACTAGAGCTAACAGTGAGTTCATTTCAGGGTTTCCGTCAGAACCCACTTGACTGGAGTTGACCGGAGTTGACTGCGAGAGATTGACTGCCGTTGATGATTGAGGGTGGCGATTGTCGCCATTGGACCGATCAGTGTAGGCCTGTCACTGTTTAGCGGGGTAGCAAAGGATCTCTTGAGTGAACGAGTGCTCCCGACAACTAACACGACACGGGACCAGCATCAGCAGTGGGTGATCAGTTCTTACCACTCCGGTGCACAACCCCACATGTCCCGAGCAGCTAGTGAAACCCTCTTGCTAACGGGAAGCTAAAGTTTCTCTCAACTGCGCAAGGTCTGATTGGCTCACTCTCTTCCTGCCCATGGACGCACTGGGAGTACACTGAGGCTATCTGAGTATATTAATGGTCACACACTGAGACCGTGAGTCTAGGACTCTAGGAGATACCTAGAGGAACATTTTATCTTCCTTATCACGGGTGTAGTTAACACCATTCCTCAGACTGATATTATCTTGACGTGTGTAGTTTAATATTTCTTAAATAATTTTGATAGTAGTGTTTTTTTTAATGTTTGTGCCATTAAGTGGAACCAGAGTGATACTGTGATTTGATTCTTTTAATGCCTCTAATTCTTCATAATTCTGATCTCAGGTATAACCTTGTTCCCCAGAGCAGTGGTTAGGTTAGGTTAGGAAGTGTACACCTGTTGGGGTGCTATAATTTTGTTGAGTGATATTATTTTGCTGAAAGCCTTAAGGCCTGTTCATGTGGGCGAGCAACATTTCTTAATACTTCAAATTTATTGTTGCCTGTGTTTCTAATAATTTCTATGTCATGTATAACTTTTATTCCCCAGAGTAGTGTTTAAAGTTTAAGTTAAGAGGTGCGCATATTGGTGTACCATTATTTGATTGTGTTTGTAGTGTTGGAGGGAATATAAGTGTCTAAATTTTACAGTGTGTCTCATTCATCCCAGTCACAGACGCTATCCTTCCACGGGTCACGGACAGTTCATTTTGTGTAGTAGATTTAAGTGTTCTTGTGCTGGTTCGGGATTTTTCTCAAAGGGGCGCTTCCACTGCCTTTACCATCTATTAAATTTTAATAAACCCCAAGTCAAGTGAGAAATTAAAGTCCAGCAAATTCCGTACCGGTTACTGATATATATACATATATATATATATATATATATATATATATATATATATATATATATATATATATATATATATATATATATATATATATATATATATAAGTTACTTATCTGTGTATTCAATTAATTTTGTTGTCTTAGATCTGGTTGATACGACGGGCTGACCAGTCAACACTGATTTGAGATACAATATACATATAAAGTAATTATGCCCCGGGCCTCACGCAGGGGTGTCCCTAGCGCCCGGATGAGTCAGACGGATGACAGCTCTACAGAGATGGATGACCAGTCAGTGCGCGACGCCCCACCCTCTCCCAGCCACATCCCTCGACCCTCAGCCTCGTCCTCAGAGATAATTGCTCTGATGAAGCTTATGAGGGAGGAAATGCGTCAGGGCGAAGTGAAAAGACATGCTGAGGACCACCAAAGGAGATTGGAAGATAACGAACGGTTTGCAGCTTTGATATCTAGCCTCACTGCTAATCAAGCCCTTGGCCCTTCCACTACTCAGGTACCGACCGGCTCAGATACCTCGTCAACGCCCTCTACCAAAGTGGTTGTCCAACCCCCACCCACCTTGAAGCCTGATGAGACTTTCCAGACTTTTCGTGAGTGGCGGCGACGGTGGACTGATTATGCTACAATGGTGGATCTCCAGAGCTTGCCACAGCCAAAACACTCATTCAGCTACGTATGTGTAGTCTTTGGGAACGCAGCATGTGGTGGAACGTACGTTGCAAGCGCCCCCGACGTCTTTGTTGTCTGTAGAGGAGGTACTGGATGTTCTAGAACGGCACATCAAAGGTCAGCGGAATGAAGCTCTCCGCAGGAGGGAACTTTTTAGCTGTAGACAGATGGAGGGTGAGACTTTTGATGATTTCTACATACGACTCAAGAGAGCCTCGGAAGAGATAGACATATGTCCCGGTAATCACCAGCAGTGCGAGGAGACCCAGTTGAAGCAGGTGATCCTGATGGGTGTTAAGGACGAGGAGCTTGTCCAACGCCTCACCTCCCTCGACTCTCCCTCCTCTCTTAAGGATTAATTGACAGTATGTCGCTCCTACGAGGCTGCCAGGTGTGCTACCTCTGCCATTCGAGCTCCCCCTACAGCCGTACGGGCTATGTCCCAATACAAGAAAGACAAGAAGTCTGCCCCAACGCCTACGCCCACCACACCCGGCTACCTTTGCAACAGCTGTGGTAGGCAGCACGGAACACAGGTATGTCCAGCTGCTGAGTCTACCTGCGACAGTTGTGACCGCAAGGGCCACTAGTCACTTACAGTACGGTGTCCAGCCAAATGCGTCCAGTGCAATGTGTGTGGTCGTCTGGGCCACTACGACAAGTGTTGTCCGACCAACAAACCTAAGGGACAGCGTCGGCGGAAGCAGAAGCGCCCTTCCACCAGTGAGGGCCGCCCACAGTCGCCAAATCAGAGGCACGACGACCCTGGACAAAGCCTGACCCATATTAGGAGGGTGTACTCCTCTTCGCGTCCCAGGACCAAAGTTCCCCTTCACGTCAGCGTCATCGTGACCTACGGCAGTGTGTCATCCTGTCTCGAGATGCTGCCCGACACCGGCGCTGAGGCTACGGTTATCGGTCCCCAGCATTTGCAATGCTTGGGGCTCTCTCCAAGTGATCTAGGACCGCCTCCCAAGGACCTCCGCGTCATGGCAGATGGTTCACAGATGGCCCCAGCCCTAGGTTCACTCTATGCACATGTCACCTTTGGCAACAGGTCGTATCAAGCCTGGATTGACGTGCATAATGGTGTCCCAACTCCTTTGCTGTCCTACAGACATTGCCAAGAGTTGGCCATCATCTCCCAGGACTTCCCAATACCGATTCTCGAGGTAAAATACGCCAACAGGGTGCAAGAAGGGAGCAGCAACTACCCTGCTGCCGCCCTACCCCTACCTCTGGCCAGTGACACCTCTCCTTCGGTAGTTGTCCCTGCTGCTTCACGTCCCCACGCCTTGGCTCGCCTCCACGACAGTCACCGTGGAGCCGAGGCCACCAAACGGCGTGCAAGACAGACTGTGTTCCGGCCTGGCATCGACCCCGACATCTCCAATGCTGTCCAGGTGTATAAGCCCCGCCACGTACTACAACCCAGCCAGCAGCAGGAACCCTTCATGAGTGACGACAACCCCACCCGCCCCTTTGAGTCTGTGTCGGCCGACTTTTTCTGTGTGTCAGGAGAGTCCTTCCTGGTTTTCGTCGACCGTCTCTCTGGTTAGCCGGTTGTCATCAAGTGCGGTAAGGATACGACTTCTGCCGCCACCATCAGCAAGTTCCGCCACTACTTCCGTTACGTGGGCGTTCCTGTACGCCTGCGAACCAACGGAGGGCTCCAGTTCACAAGCCGGGACTTTGCTGTGTTCCTCGACCGATGGGGAGTCCGGCATGTGTTGTCACCGCCTCATTACCCGCAGTCCAACGGCCACGCTGAGGCTGCTGTCAAACCCTTAAAGCACCTCATCCTCAAAGTGACCCCTTCTGGGAATATTGACTGCGAGGCCTTCGACCAGGGTCTCCTTGAGCTCCGCAACACACCTAATTACACCGGACGCTCCCCTGCCCAGGTCTTGTATGGATGCCCCCTCCGTTCTTGTGTCCCTGCTCACCCTCAATCTTTCTCCAAGGAGTGGCAGGCCAAGACAGGATTTTGATCGCCGAGCCGCCGAACGTATTCAAGACGTCGTCGCCCGCCACAACGACCACGCCCGTCCTCTCCCCAGGTTGAGTGTCGGCACCCAAGTCCGTGTCCAAGACCCGACCTCCCTACGTTGGGACAAAGTGGGCGTAGTCATGGGTCTCGGTAGGTCACGGGACTACCAGGTGCGGTTACCCAGTGGTCGTGTGTGGTGGAGGAACCGCCGTTTTCTCCGCCCCGTAACACCTTCCGCTGACCCCGCCACCAGTGCTGAGTCCCATATCCCCCCCCAGTGATCAAGCCCCTCGACGCTCAGAACGGATCCACAGGAAAAGGTCCGCTCAAGACTTTGCTATGAGCATATAGGGGGGGGGCAGGTGTATGTATATTATGTATGTATGTATACCATGTATGTACTCTCTAGTCAGTAGCGTGCGCCAATGCCCCTGTTTCATGTCACCACACACTTAGATAAATGTGCCTGGCGACATCTGGAAGCTGCTAGTGAACCACTTACCACATGTCGCCTGAGAGGTCAGAGTGAGGTCAGTTGACCCATATAGGAGTGTAGGGACTACCTGTGCTTGTAAGCGCACCCTTGTATATTTCCGTTGAATAGAACCTACAGAACTCTACAGGTGTTTTTGTTCGCTCCTGTAGTTAGAACCAAGTACCCCGAACATCTCCAATTACCACCACTGTGAGGAACTCACCATGTGTGGTGTGTCTGCTTATGGCCATTATGCACCTCCACTGTGAATCTGTGGATACCCTACAAAGCACCATCCAGGATAGGAGAAAATAATTGTATGTTTGAGAAGTTTTGCGGTCACTATGTGGAGCGACCTGAGAATACCAGGTGTGGAACCAGTACTGGTATGATTACTTGGGTAGTATCCCATCTACTCAGCAAGAGTAGAGTGTGAATGAGGTACCTGATATGTGTACCTAAGAATACCAAGGAGTTCCATACTTGTACAGTAGGTGTGGAGTGTATACGAGATGTGATGCTATAACATGTGGTGGTATACTCTAACATGTGGTGCAGTCTGATGAGTTGGGTGTTATGGTAAGAAAGAATGAAGATGACAATAGTAGTTATTTGATGAAGGACGTACAGTATAGTCTCGATTTACGCGGATTTGGTTTACCCGTTTGGTTATTTACGCGGCACCTTGCCAGAATGACAATCTTAAATTACGAGGTTCATTACATCATTTACGCGGCGAGCGGCGCGAGAGGTCCAGACGCGCTGTGCCAATTATTATTCACGCAGTCCATTCTTGTATGGCGCGGGAAGCGGCGCGGGGAGGGTGCGCAGTAGGGGGCAGTGAAATTTTGCTCAAAGCTGCACTCTTCAGGCATTGTTCCTTATACATATCTAAGACTCCATGCCAAATTTGAAGCTGATATGTCGAGGTTTAGTCTGCCGCATTTTCTACTGAAATTTTTAAATTTACCTACAGTACTAGCCAAACAGCCGCTGTGGAGGTGCAATGTTCTGTTCAGTGTTTATCAACTTTTTTTTCATATCTCTTATTTCATTTAAGTTGTCTTGTTGCAGATGAGTATGGTGCTATGTCTATATTGATTATCAGCCTTTTCTCATTTCATTTCTCAATGTTGTGTTACTGTACTGCAATGTAGGGGAGACCTGGGTAAGTTGCCGCTTGTGACCGATACTTGATTAGTGATTATGCTGGAGCTGCCATTGCTACTGCCACCTTAACTGACTATGGCATTATCACAAAGGATGACAAGAGTCAGGTTATTGGACCACATAAGCTGCGGGATGCGAGACAAAAATACCGATTTAAGAGGCAAGAAATTGAGATGGCTAGTTTAGATAATTTGACGTCACTCTATTTTGATGGTAAGAAGACCGCCACTCGTGTGATGATAAAGAATGAGAAGACCGAGAAATGGAGTTCGAGGATGATGGTGAAAGATCATTATGTCATCATGGTTGAGCCTGGCAATGAATATCTCACACATGTGACTCCCAAGACTGGACACGGAAAGCAGATTGCCAAAACTATTCACGAGTTTCTGGTGGAGAAAAATCTAACCCAGCAGCCCATTGTGTGTGTTGGTTGTGATAGAACCAATGTAAATGTAGGATCAGAAAATGGAGTCATTCATCATCTTGAAATGTTACTTGGTCACCCGCTCCATTATTTCATATGTCAGCTTCACGGAAATGAGCTGCCTTTCCGCGCAGTTTTTTATCACTATGATGGTAAACCAAGTGGTCCTGAGCATTGGCGTGGTCCCATTGGAAAGCAGATCAAGGAGTCTTTGTCTGAGCTTCCAGTTGTCGCCTTCCAGCCAGTCAGTTTCCCTGATTTCCCTGTGTTTAATGATGAAGTGGAGAAAGATCTGTCCTGGGATCAGAAATACCTGTATAGGATTTGTAAAGGAGTTATCACAGGTGTTGTTGAAGATGACTTGGCTGCTATTGAGCCAGGTCCTCCCTGTGTGTCAAGGTGGAACACCTTATGGAGTAGAATCCTCAGGCTGTATGTAGCAACATCAAGACCCAGCCATGAGTTGAAAAGAATTGTCATTACAATAATAAAGTTCAGTGCTCCAATGTGGTTTTACATCAAGATACACCCTTACGTAACACACGGCTCAAGGAACGTATTCCAGTCCCTGCTATATATGAAACACCTGAATAGTGAGGAGGAGACGATAGTGAAGAAGGCTGTCCAGAGAAATGCATACTTCGCCCACACAGATCAACTTCTTCTTGGTATGTGTGCAGATGAGGACATGACTGTTAGAGAAAAAGCTGTCTCAATGATAAGAAAAATTAGAGAGGAGAATCAGCAAAAGGAAGAATGCACTGGCAGATCTAAAAAGGAGGAGGAAGATTCTGATGCTGCTGTTGACGAGAATTTGTTAAACTATACTGATGAGGAGGGTAAAGATGGAGATGGGAATGAGGATGTGCCTCCTGTAGTCAACATGAGAAAGGTGGTGACTCCGAAACTAAAGTGGCAAGCAAAAAACTATCATTCCATGATTAACTGGAGGAATGAACTCAAGACTGAGCCTCCTTACATTGCTTCTCTGTCAAATCTACGGGTTAATGACATTCTTGAGACACCATTAGTGGTGCCCAAGTGGCCAAACAGCACTCAGGCGGTCGAGAGAGGCATAAAAGTGATGACTGAAGCTTGCACTGAAGTGACGGGATACGAATCGAGAGATGGATATATTAGGCAAAGATTATTGTCTAGGAAAATGATGCCAAGGTTCCGCACAAAAAAGAATTTCAATATGAACTTGTAATGATTTTCTATACGGTGTACCTGTAAAATAACATGTGAATTAAATCGATGTCACCCAATTAAAATTTATCATTATCCTGGAAAACATTAAATGACACCTAATTTTTGGTATACACTAAAAGTTGACAAAAAGTCGTTCGCGATGCGGCAGGGTAAGTATGCATGAAATGGCATGAAATTTTGCACAGGTGTTTGTTACAGCCATACAAACGATGCCTGAAAAGTGCACCCTGCAACTCAAATAAAAGTGTTTTTTCCCTGCCCCCTAGTGCGCAGTATGTCGCTGTTGCGTTATCGCTGACGTCACATGACGTAACGGACTGTGATTGGACCACGCATCCTTACCTCCCTCCCCCGCTAGCTGTGATTGGTCAAAAGTAATATGACGTGCC
The DNA here is from genome assembly GCF_018991925.1 of Homarus americanus. Taxonomy (NCBI): domain Eukaryota; kingdom Metazoa; phylum Arthropoda; class Malacostraca; order Decapoda; family Nephropidae; genus Homarus; species Homarus americanus. The sequence continues at coordinate 17,322,837 of NW_024722227.1, read as the reverse complement.
CAGCCACCCGAGGGAAGAAGTCGCTGACCTAGCCGGGCCAGTC
>NW_024722227.1:17281134-17322695 GCF_018991925.1 Homarus americanus | reverse complement strand
ACTCCAAGGTACGTATTGTGTAGGAAAAAGTGGAGTTTGGGGGTCGGCCCAGTCTCTATTTCAATTAATCCCATATGTTCTGTTATTTCGCTTACGCATTTCTCGTTTTACGCGGACCTCCACGGGTTCAATTGACCGCGTAAATGGAGACTATACCGTATATTGATGTGAAGTGTAATGAACATAATAGTGGTTCTTCTGATGAAGGCCAACTCTTTTTGTATTGTGATTGGATGCAATATGTTTTAATAAGGAATAAATTAGTTAAGTCATGATTGATGTTTCACCCTTCTTCCCACTCTCGATTTGGTCAATGAAAAACCCAGCCCAATGCCTAGCTTACTCTGCCAGCTAACCTAACGAGCTACAGACTGTCCATGGGGGTCTGGTAGCAGCGACCTTAAAATTAAGAGTAGAGTTAAGTTATCCCCTTAGAAATAGTAACCCCAGAATCGGGCAGTATAACAATACGTTATAACCTAAGACTGCTTATACTGTACAATACTATCATAAGATGCATTCACCAAAACATCATCCCAACTGAAATGTCCTTGAATATTAGCACTAGAACACTCAAGGTACTGGACGTTTGGATTCAAATTCTGGAACAGGGTGGTAATATCAATAATATATACCTAGATTTTGCCAAGGTTTTCAAAAGTGTACCTCATGAAAGGCTGAATATTAAACTTGAAGGGTATGAAATTTGGGGAAATGTCCTTGCTTGGATCAGAGACTTTCTTCATGATCGCAAGCAGTGTGTGGTGATTAATGGTACGAAATCTTCATGTGTACTGGGCCTGTTGTTGTTGGCTTGTTTCATAAACGATATCCCATAAGCTGTACACTCCTCCATACAAATGTTTGAGGACGATGCCAAGTTATTTAGGGAAATCAAGAACCAAACAGACTTTTTTTTTTTTTTTTATTGGGCACCCTTCTACATCCTTGTGTAAGGTGAAGCGCAGAAGCGTTTACAGCGCCCAACAGGGAAGCATGCTAAATTCATGCTTGCCTTTATGTCTCATGAGTTAAGGGCGTAGAAGCCTGAAGAGTCAAGGGCGTAGAAGCCTGAAGAGTCAGTGGTTTATGTCACCAAGTTATTGGAAGCTCCAACAACTCCCTGAATACGAATTCGCAACTTTCGACTTACAACAGGTACCTACTTTACTGCTAGGTGAACAGGGACTAATGGGGGCTAGGAAGCAAGTCCAAACAACTTCCACCAGCCCGGGAATCGAACCCGTGACATCTCGCTTGCGAGGCAAGAACGGTACCGCTTCTACCACCGGTCCCCCTACCAAACAGACTTTGAAGAGCTGCAGAAAGATCTCTATGAGCTCCAAGAATGGTCGAAGAAATGACTGCTAAGATCCAATGTCACAAAGTGTAAGAGGCTGCACCTGGCTTGTACCAACGGTAAGGAGGTGGGTTAATATTGACCACTGACCCATGGACGAGTTATTTGTTTTATTTTGTTTATTTTCTTACTTTATTTTCATCAATGAGTTCTGAGATGACAATTATTTCTTGTACAAATGCTTTGTTTTGTAGTTAATTAGGCCACGCTCCTTGCCGCGCTTGCCTCTCATTCTCGCTCCAGTTTCATTTTCAGCATGGCACGTGAAGGCTGTTGCCGGCCTTGTGTTACAGTTCTAGTGCTTATAAAGGAACTTGGCTTGAAAATTCAAGATTAAACCCAATATTGTACTTTTATTTCTAAACATCTTTCTACGAAAATACTTTTCACGGCAATACTGTGAAATTGAACTGGGTTTGTGTGCAAAGTCTGTTTTATATGACGCATTTCAAAATACTCCGCCGCCCGGGCCTGGTTCAACGCCGACGCGCCTGGCTGCTCTCACATCCACAAAAACATAAAATTACACCACATCATAGACTCGCTTCGACCAATGGGCATGCGTCTGGGGCACATGAGCCACGATGCATGACACTCATACACAAAACTTGTATAACAAATATCTTCAAAATATAATTAACCCCACCTCGATAACTTCATTGGTTGTGGAGTAACAAACGAAAAACTTAAGGGGCTTGTTTCTCACTTTTCAAAAAATGGTGCTTGCTGCCTTGTGATTCTAAGGCCCTCAAATGTCCTCGTCATTTTGCGGTGTAGTTACATATTTGCTGTATTTTGTTTGCTCGTCAGAATAACTAAGTATATGAGTTTATATACTACTTATTATTCTAATATTTAATAAAAATAATTATTTACGATTATATGTACTGTACATACATCGCCATACTTTTCGTGAGGGCAAATTTTTTGGAGTCAGAATTGTGAACTCTTGGAACAATCCACCAAAGAGTGATGTGATGGCACCGAGTGTGAGCTGTTTCATGACCAGCCTTGACCAACACTGGTGCAGGTTCAGATATATTCAGGAGCCAGTGCATGCCCTGATGATGACTGATTGTGTGGCGTGTGGGCCGTGCCCATGGCAGCCTGGCAGTTCTGCTCAGTGACAGTTATCACGACATGTCTAAGTTGATAGTGATATTTCGTCTCTATTTATAGCGCGTGGTATAACACTATACAAAGGGAAAAAACTTATTTCTTTAATACAGTATAATTACACAATAGATTCCAGCAAGGATCCAGCTTCATCTATTTTCGTCCCTAGGAAACTCGTTCCCCTATGGCTTCCAATCGCCTCTTTCACCTTTGACTATGCAGTCAGGGCAATACCAGTAACAGCCTTCATACTTTACGGCAACTTGTATCGTCCTAAACTCTGTATTGGTCAGGTCTGTACCATCTTCATCCGTTGTCACCCTCCAGTAATCGCATGTCAACTGATTTCCTGGTGCTGCTTCAGCCACAGGTTTCATACCCCTCAAGGTTGTTTCTGTTGGGGAGGGAGGGTGCAGACTGTGTACAGATCTACACATATTTAAAATGAAAGAAAAAAATGTATTTAGCAGCCTTCTGCTGGTTAACCTCCACTAATTCGTCCAGTGTTGCCCTCCAAGACAGTTTGAGTTATCTTTTAATTTCCCCTTTTTTCCAGTTCTCCTCGACGAGCTGGTGGTATCTATGTGCTATCCCCATGTACACTATATCCTGCTATGAATGACGAATCATATGCCCACTCAGTCCTTCAAAAACGCTTGTAATTGTTGGTTTAATAATAACAATAATAATATTGATCCTTATTATTACTGTGATAATTGCTTTTATTCTGTGTCCTGGTAGCATTTCATACAGAATCATTTAACCCATACTGTACTGTACCACCACCACCACTTTCAAGCTGCACATTCATAATCATTGATCAATAAATATAATAACCCCCCCCCCCCCAAAGAGTAGTTGTGGTAAAATCAAAGTGCCCAGTACCTCTGCTTGTGAGAAAGTTACAAGAACGTGTATGACAGCCACTCTACAATCAACGAGAAAATCAAGAAAGATGTTACGGCCATAATGACCATCGAAGTCGACGGCCGGGAAAACAAAACGTCTGGTCCCCGAGATATGGTAGGGACTGTCAGTTGGTTGAAAATGTTCAAAGGAGGGCCACCAGACTGGTGCCTGCACTTCGGCACCTTTGCTACCCTGAGAGATTGGAGCGCCTGAACTTGCCAAGCTTATATTACAGACGGGCAAGGGGTGACCTAGTTGAGGTGTATAAGCATATCAGGGGGCACTACTCAGTCGAGTGTCTTTACTTGGAGCTGGCGGACGCTCGCCCCACAAGGGGTCACAGCTCAAGATTGAAGAAGCTGCAAGTCCAGAAAACTGTGAGGGCAAACATTTTTGGAGTGAGAGTTGTAAACTCTTGGAACAATCTACCAGAAAGTGTTGTAACGACACCGAGTGCGAGCTCTTTCAAGACAAGATTTGACCAACACTGTAGCGGGTTCAGGTACATTCAGGAGCCGGTGCATGCCCAGTATTTGCCAACAGTGCGTGACTGAGACGTGACCGATCGCCCGGGCGGCTAGCAAGCCGATCTTTTGGTGAAGAGGATAAATGAAAAGGAAAAGTAATCAGAGACGTGACCGATCGCACAAGCGGCTAACGAGCCGATCAGTGGCGAAGAGGATAAAATTAAAAAGTAAAGTAAAAGTGATGCATGTCATTTATGAAACAAACAAACAACAGCGGGCCCATTACACTGCTCTGTGGTACCCCGCTTGTGACAGGTACGGATGATGATTTTGTGCCATTAATTACCACACACTGCTTGCGATCATTTAGAAAGTCTTCTATCCACGGTTGAACATTTCCCCAAATTCCGTACCCTTCCAGTTTGATTTTCAGCCTTTCGTGGGGTACACTGTCGATAGCCTTGGTAAAATCTAGGTAAATGTCATTTATGAAACAAACAAACAACATTGGGCCCAATACACTGCCCTGTGGTGCCCCTCTTGTGATGTCATGGTCACGTTTGTGGGGTTTGTCCGTTCAACGCTTAATTATTCATATTATGCTACAGCGCCTACAAAACATGTGAAATGTTTGAGTCCTCCAGTAGAGATGTTCGTTCTCTATTCACCTCCGTACGTCCTTTTGTGCACTCGCTGTGGAACTCGGGTATTTTTTTAATCAACTCGGGATGTTCGAGGATTTTAAAATTATGAGTGAGTAAATTTATTATACAGTCAATTAGTTACACCCACCGTGAGAGAAAAGACTCTAGATGTATTGGGTATATGCTGAAGGCATCTTGTATTTTATATGTCGAGTATTTCGTGTTAAGATTGTGTGTTGAGTACTCTGTTTACCAGCTGTAAATCATGAGTACCGTTTGTTCTTACGCAGATGCCGTTCGTAACTAAAGTCATTCTGTTTTCATATATCAACATCAGAGAATCCGATGAAAAAATAGAAAGTGTTGTCAGTCTTGTATTATAGAAGTTAGCTAATTGTCTGAAAAGACGGTCCGTCCCTCGTAACGATCCTCAAGATATCTCAACGACCTTCATATGAGACCCAATAATTGATTTGCCTAATTTACCTTCTTCTCTCAATGGCCCGGATATTTGGACCCATATTCTGGAACGGGGTGGTAATATCGATATTATTTACCTAGATTTTGCCAAGGCTTTCGACAGTGTAACCCACGAAAGGCTGAAAATCAAACTGGAAGGGTACGGAATTCGAGGAAATGTCCTAGCGTGGATAGAAGACTTTCTACATGACCGCAAGCAGTGTGAGGTGATTAATGGCACGAAATCATCATCCGTACCTGTCATAAGTGGGGTACCACAGGGCAGTGTATGGGGCCGCTGTTGTTTGTTTGTTTCATAAATGACATGCCTGACGTTGTACACTCCTACATACAAGTGTTTGCCGATGACGCCAAGTTATTTCGGAAAATCAAAAATCAAGCGGACTGTGAAGAGCTGCAGAAGTACCTCTGTGGGCTCCAAGAATGGTCGAAGAAATGGCTGCTGAGATTCAATGTCACGAAGTGTAAGAGGGTGCAGCTGGGGCGTACCAACGGTAAGGAGGCTTATCATATGTCCCAAGGGGATGAAGAAACTGCACTATTTGAGACTAAATGTGAGAAGGACCTAGGTCTGCATGTTGACAATGAGCTGAAGTTCTCGGGCCATTGCGAGACGGTAAATTAGGCAAATAAATTATTGGGTCTCATAAGAAGGTCGTTCAGATATCTAGACGGTCCGTCCCTCGTAACGATCTTCAAGAGTGAAGTGCTTCCCCATCGGGAGTACTGTCACCCCGTCTGGTCCCCGAGATATACTAGGGACTGTCAGTTGGTTGAAAATGTTCAAAGGAGGGCCACCAGACTGGTGCCTGCACTTCGGCACCTCAGCTACCCTGAGAGATAGGAGCGCCTGATTTTACCTAGCTTATACTACAGACGAACAAGGGGTGATCTAAATGAGGTATATAAGCATCTCTAGGGGCACTAATCAGTCGAGTGTCCTTACCTAGAGCTGGGGGACGCTCGCCCCACAAGGGGTCACAGCTCAAGATTGAAGAAGCCGCAAGTCCTGAAAACTGTGAGGGCAAACTTTTTCGGAGTGAGAGTTGTGAACTCTTGGAAGAATCTACCAGAAAGTGTTGTAACGACACCGAGTGTGAGCTCTTTCAAGACTAGACTTGACCAACACTGGAGCAGGTTCAGGTACATTCATGAGCCGGTGCATGCCCAGTACTTGCCAACAGTGAGTAACAGAGACGTGACCGATCGCCCAAGCGGCTAACTAGCCGATCATTTGGTGAAGAGGACAAAAGAAAAAGGAAAGTAACAGTGATGTGGCCGATCGCCCAAGCGGCTAACGAGCCGATCAGTGGTCAAGAGGATAAAAAAAAAAGTAGATGAGTGAGGAGTCGCCTCGATGCTCCCAGCTGGGCGGAGGAGGTGTGTGTGTGTGTGTGTGGTGCTCCCAGCTATTTCAAGGAAGTGAGGAAGCGTGTAGTGCTCCTCCTGGGCGATCAGCTGGTATTGTGGAGAAAAACGTAATTCTTCTCCCTTGTGGTCGGCGAATGTCGTGAATCAGGCTCTATGAGGAAGGTGATTCTTGACGTAGACGACGAATCTTGACGTTGTTTAATGACGAGTTTATACGTCAGTCACTATGTCACGGATGGCGTAGTGGAATTTACCCGCTGTAATGGAAGTCTGGAACTTTACACTGGGCGTCACTGACGTTGATCACTGTATTAAGCACTTAACTGACGATATGTTTACTCAGGAACTCAGTAGTGATGAATCAGGTGAAAGCTGTCTGGAGCTTGTAGACCCGGTGTAGGTGTAGACGTGAACGCTTGTAGACGTAGGTAGACTCCGTAACTTGTATTAAGTTGTAGACACAGTAACTATTTTCAATGGTTGAGAAAAATGAATACCGTCGAAGCTGCTACCACCTGCAGGCTTGTGGCTTGTAGGCCTGTGAGCAGTGAGACTTGTCAGTATACAGTCTCACTAAATATTAATTTGCTTGTAGCAATTTAGAGTCCCGTTGATATCAGTAGGATGCCCGAGACTGTCGATAATTATGGTCCAACTGGGCGTTCACTTCGTCCACAAAAGGGGGATAAATTATACCCAAAACTGGTGTATATGTACAGTGTGCTATTTACAATTCTAAATACTGTACAGATAATTAGACTGGCACCGTGATCTATTGCTATAAGCGTTCTCAGGGTGGGTCGCACTGTAACTGAGGTGGCTGTGTTAGGCAAGCCCGAACTGAAGTGGTCCAGGTGTAGATCTTTACTCAAAGGGGTCCAGTTCAAGACTGACTAAGTGCTTGGCTATGCCACGCCCGTAGAGGTAATTCCTGCACTCGCCACTAGAGCGATCTATGAGTCAAGCTTCTAGAAGGTTCTCGAAGGAGGAAGTGGAATGTCAAGCAAAACTACAGTCAGCGGTGTTTACATAGCGTGTTTAAACAACCGGCTGGTAAATGATCCCTTTGACCCATGAATCACTCTTAACTGGTGGTGCCATTATCTATATACTACTTAACTAACTATCTAACATAATTGACGCATTGCTAGTGTGAAGCAAAGTATCCAATTACCACAAATGAGCAAGATATTCAGTGTTTAATGAAATACTTTTTTTTAACGTGGCCTCCATCATCCCCCAATAGCCACACCTTCGCCGCCATTTTATTCCCTTAAAATTAAATATCCTAATATATAAGTAGCTATCATAGCTGTGTTGAGTTAGTTGAGCCGCATATCTATGCGGCATTCAGTGACAGTTGCCTCATAGTCAATATCTGAAACTGTTGTAGGCTTTGGGGCCGATGCTCTCGTTCCCCTAAGGCAGAGCAAAGCCGACCTAAGGTGAGAGAAGGACAGTCGACATCTTATCCAGACTGTAACATAACTTCTGGGCTGCTGCTTCTGTTCAGACAGCACCTCCGCGAGTCTGGAGTAGAAGCATCTTGCACTTGGTTCCATCCCACCAGAGGTTTTGAACACCAGAGGAGTGAAGCTGCCTTGATCAACGTTCTGAATTCTCTACCCATATGCCCTTATCTTATCGTTCTCGTTCCTCCTGTGTGCAGCATCGAGAGCTAAGTTACGATGACATGCGGCCATGGGATAAAAAATACTGATGCCGAAGAAGGCTCGCTGTCCCCGCGTCTAGAATCCTCGAGCACTGTGTTTGGAGTCCCATGTTGGAAATTCTCACCGTCCAATGGAAGGAGGGTCGGTTCTACCCTGACATCACGACAGATTTCCTTCAACATATTTGCTGTGAGATCCCCTACTTCGTCATGCCTCAAGCATATGAAGCCCCCTTTCTTGCACACCATGGCGTGATCGACGTCATAGGAAGATCCATACATGCATTGGGAGGGCAAACCTTCTACTGGCCTACCGTACCTTAGAGCATTGGCATCTGTAAATTCTTGTTTATTGAGAGTGAAACCATTTGCCCTTATCGATAACGTAGTTAACCAGTTCGAGGTGCCCATCTCCTCCGCTATAGCTACTTTTTTTTTTCAAATTCTCTGGTTCTTGCGGCATCAATTACTGCAACCTATCACTTTCGCCGTGCTGTCGTTCTGTCGTAATGGACCTTCGAATCTTGTTTACTTCACTGGTATCCACCTCACCTGTTGCGTTCTGAGCTATTATGTGGTCAGTGAGGGCTGCCGTAAGCTTAACTGAGTTTTGATGTTCGGTGGCAGCAATCTCCTCTGGATTAGTCAATCACATTCCTCCCAGTCTTGAAGGTAGTGCAAGGAGTGATCTTTCTGCTGGGGTTAAGTGAAGGTGTTTCACTAATTTTGGAATGAAATTGACGCTGATAACTTCTTCCAGAAGGTGGAGAGTGAGCTGCATCATACTGCGACACTCGGACTAGACAAAACATCCGCGGGATGGTTAATACGGCTATAACCCATGAACAACCTTTACCCTCTATAGGTCATTGAATAATGAATGTTCACAATTTTACATCCATGGTTGTAAGCTATTAATTACTTTCTCTAGATTATACAGTATGTAAATTATACTGGTTACAATGTCACAAAGTGTAGGAGGATGCACCTGGGGCCTACCAACGGTAAAGAGGCATATCATATGTCCCAACGGGATGATGAAACTGCAGTACTTGAGACTGAATGTGAGAACGACCTAGGTGTGTATATTGACAATGAGCTGAAGTTCTCGGGCCATTGCGAGAAGAAGGAAAATCAGGCAAATAAATTATTAGGTCTTATAAGAAGGTCGTTCAGATATCTAGACGGTCCGTCCCTCGCAACGATCTTCAAGAGTGAGGTGCTTCCCCATCTGGAGTAATGTCACCCCGTCTGGTCCCCGAGATATGCTAGGGACTGTCAGTTGGTTGAAAATGTTCAAAGGAGGGCCACGAGACTGGTGCCTGCACTTCGGCACCTCAACTACCCTGAGAGATTGGAGCGCCTGAACTTACCTAGCTTATACTACAGACGGGCAAGGGGTGACCTAATTGAGGTGTATAAGCATCTCAAGGGGCACTACTCAGTCAAGTGGCCTTACCTGGAGCTGGCGGACGCTCGTCCCACAAGGGGTCACAGCTCAAAATTGAAGAAGCCGCAGGTCCAGAAAACTGTGAGGGCAAACATTTCAGAGTGAGAGTTGTGAACTCTTGAAACAATCTGCCAGAAAGTGTTGTGACGGCAACAAGTGTGAGCTCTTTCAAGACCAGACTTGACCAACACTGGATCAGATTTAGGTACATTCAGGAGCCGGTGCTTGCCCAGTACCTGCCAACAATGCGTAACAGAGACGTGACTGATCGCCCAAGCGGCTTACGAGCCGATCAGTGGTGAAGAGGATAAAAGTAAGTTCAGTAATGATGTGGTTTTCCCAGCTTAATCCACAAAATAGACTATAACTAAGTAATGCTGAGAATGAAAGTAAGTAATAGGGAATACACTAATAAATAAAAAAAGAATAACAGAAATGTAATAAAGAAGAATATGCAAAGGGAAATAAAGTGACAACACCAAGAATTCATAAGTTGTCCTCTTACAAATGTTGTTAGATGGCGGAATCATATTCTTCCCCCCTTACAGTTATGCATACAAAGAAGATGTTAAAAAGTACTGGTCCAATTACACAACCTTGTCTCACGCCGATACAGGTTCCGAAGGGCTCTAATACCTGGCCCCCGACGGTCACAAGAGCCATCATTTCCTCAAGAACCACAATAATCTGACATACGAGTAGTTTTACATTTATTTTCTAAAATATCTATATTTTTGGGAGAAACTAGTAGAAAGTATTGAAAAATATAATAAAATATTTAAGGCTCTATAAATAGAGGTAAGAACAATGAATATCTAATAAGGACATTTGCATTTTGGTATCTATTTTATTGGTCTCCTCACTGTTGCCATTGTGAGGTAGGTGTGTCATCTGCATTGTTTACTTTTTTCAGACTGCTGCTGCTGTTGACGATTCTAGGACACTCCTACCGCCATTGAGCAAGCTGTGTTAAGCCACGTCACCGCTTTCTACTATTACAACTCCCTTCTATCCACCCTTTATCCTTCCACTGAACCTTTTTCACCCTTATCAGTGTTACTTGCCTTTTAGATAGGTTTTTTTTCTGAGGAAGGCACAACGCCGAAACATAAGAGAATAAAACTCCTGCTGCATTCTGTGCTCCTTACCACCACAATTCACTTATATGTCATGAAGATGTTTTGAATAAAGACTAAAGCTAAAGTGCTCCAGTGTTTCCCTTTTCCTGTGTTTTTATCGAGATTTATCTTGTCCACGTTTCCATTGTACAAGCCTAGTAGTGACAACTGAAGATAATTGTTGTGCAAGTATTGTGGAATAGTCGTGAGTAATATAAAGTGAAAAGACTAAGGAACTGTACACTGGTAGTGTACTGACTGTATATACATATTCGAAGTGAGAAGCCCAGTTGTGAAGACATACCCTGTGAACAGTGTTGTGAAGAATTACTGTTTATTAAAGGAGACTACAGTTCACAAGTGTGTTTCTGTGACCTGGTGGAAATCTACCTGCCTGTTGTTTGTCTGTACACTGATACCGATCATCGGGAAATTACCGGAGACCGGCGGGACACCCAGTGGTGATTCAACGACACGTGATATATCTACTGCTTCTGTACATACGACCCGGGCCGCTGGTAACCAGTGGTGGAAGCTGGGAAGCGGTGATAGGAGGGTCGTAACAATGGCTGAGGTTACCTTACCTGATAGTGTATATGAAAAATACAAAGACGGCAAGATACTCAGCAGAAAATAAAGTCTTGTAGTGCGGAGAGTAAACTAGTAAGGTGTGGACACTGGAGGTGGTGAGGTGAGTCCCCAGGTGTGTCGTCGTCGTCGCCGTTTTGTTTTCCCGGCCGTCGACTTCGATGGTCATTATGGCCGTAACATCTTTCTTGATTTTCTCGTTGATTGTAGAGTGGCTGTCATACACGTTCTTGTAACTTTCTCACAAGCAGAGGTACTGGGCACTTTGATTTTACCACAACTACTCTTTGGGGGGGGGGGGTATTATATTTATTGATCAATGATTATGAATGTGCAGCTTGAAAGTGGTGGTGGTGGTACAGTACAGTATGGGTTGAATGATTCTGTATGAAATGCTACCAGGACACAGAATAAAAGCAATTATCACAGTAATAATACGAATCAATATTATTATTATTATTATTAAACCAACAATTACAAGCGCTTTTGAAGGACTGAGTGGGCATATGATTCGTCATTCATAGCAGGATACAGTGTACATGGGGATAGCACATAGATACCACCAGCTCGTCGAGGAGAACTGGAAAAAAGGGGAAATCAAAATATAACTCAAACTGTCTTGGAGGGCAACACTGGACGAATGAGTGGAGGTTAACCAGCAGAAGGCAGCTAAATACATTTTTTCTTTCATTTTAAATATGTGTAGATCTGTACACAGTCTGCACCCTCCCCCTCCCTCCCCAACAGAAACAACCTTGAGGGGTATGAAACCTGTGGCTGAAGCAGCACCAGGAAATCAGTTGACATGCGATTACTGGAGGGTGACAACGGATGAAGATGGTACAGACCTGACCAATACAGAGTTTAGGACGATACAAGTTGCCGTAAAGTATGAAGGCTGTTACTGGTATTGCCCTGACTGCATAGTCAAAGGTGAAAGAGGCGATTGCAAGCCATAGGGGAACGAGTTTCCTAGGGACGAAAATAGATGAAGCTGGATCCTTGCTGGTTGCCAAACTTGAACAAGTTGGAAAAGAGATCCTTGCTAAGACTGAGGAAGTAGCCGATAGAATGGAGGTGGTAGCAAAGAGGGTTTATGCTCAGCCTTAACGGGGCCATGGGAGGTGGCGGAGAGTAATGCAGGATCAGAACAGGTTCTACAACAGCGAGGGACTCTGAAGACGTGTGTCGAAGAAATGGGGAGAGGGGGAACGTTTCCAGCGCAGGAGCAATGTAATAGTTTTTGGAGTCCCTGAGAGCCAGGCGGAGGGAACTGAGAGTAGGATAACACACGATAAGATGCAGTTTAAGAATATTTGTACAGAGGTTTTGAATATGCCATCAACCCCTCAGGATTTAAGGAGGCGGGGACAAAAGCAGGGGGACAAGCCTTGCTCCTTCAGGATCACACTAGTGAGTGAGGAGAAGAAATAGGAGGTTATTCGGCAGGCAAAAAACTTAGCAAGGAGCGAAGCATTTCGGAATGTATTCATTCACTCAGATCGCACGGTAATGCAGAGGGAACAGCACAAGAAGTTCCTGCAGGGCTTGAAACAGAAGAGGGAGGAATCGAGGAGGAACGGGGAAGGGAGTACATAAGTTATATTCAGGGGGTAGTGGAAGCAAGTGTGTCGACACAGAGCCAGGGGACAGCACAGCACCCTCCAGCGGCTCTACCCCCAACCCTGGAGGTGGCACCAGTTCCGCCTACCAGACAGGAGGAGGAGAGCGCTGTCTAAACAATGACATTTCTAACCACACCCTGCAAAATACAGTGTACTTAGCAAACGCTGCAGCTTCAGAGAATGGGGGGGCAGAGTTACTACTAAGAGCAGAGACGTTACCAAGACCAAATTCTGGCTTGAATGTCATGTACACCAATACTGACTCGTTTCTTGATAGGAGAGAGGAGTTTGAAACACTACTGAAGGTACACCAACCAGATATTGTGGGAGTTGTAGAACTGTTGTACAAGAACAAGAAAATCGACCCAGAGGAATGTGAGTTCAGTATTGCTGGATATGACTCATTTACGAACCTTTCTCAAGAAACTTGCAAGAGGAGTGTGGTTATCTATGCTAGGCAAGACCTTAGAGCTAGCCAGGTGAGGGTACAGGGAGAGGACGTTTTATGAAAAATCTTAGTGGTGTAAAATTAAATTAAAGGGAGAGGACTTACTTATTGTCAGGTGTATCTACAGATCCCCAAACTGTGGCCCACTAAATCAAAGGAACTTAAGAGCCTTAATAGACAACGCAGCGATAATCAACCCAAGTCACCTCCTTATCATGGGGGACCTGAATTATGGCGACATCGACTGGAGAAACTAGTTCACGCCAAATGACTTGAATAACCCTGTTACTCTTTCTGTAGAAACTCTGAGAGATAATTTTCTGTTCCAGCATGTTAGAGACCCGACACATTACAGAGGAGAGCAAACACCCAAGCCACTGGACCCCATCATAACAAACGAGGAGGGTATTTTTTATTTATTATTATTATTTTTTTTTTACGGGGAATAGCCACCCGGGCACAGGTCATCTACCCATAGTGGGGCCTAGCGGGTAAAAAAATAAGATTAAAAATAAATTAAAAAGAGAAAAGGAAAAGGTTATATTAATCTACTCCATGAAGATGCCGGGAATCCATCTTTTTAAAATGAAAAAGATTGTATGAGTGTGGAAACACAAAAGAAGGCAGAGCATTCCACAGTTTGGCTGTGTGAGGAAAGAAAGATATACTATAACGGGTTATTCTAGTGTGACCGACATCCACAGAGGAATGGTGGGCACCGCGGGCAAGACGTGTGTTGCGAGCCCACGGCCTTGCCAGCGTTACACAGTACCGAACATTGCGGCGAACATTGCGGCGAAAAGAAAGGGAAGAAAGATTGTCAACTAAAGGAGGAGAGTGAATAAGACGAAATGCCTTTGATTCCACCCTATCTAACAGTTGGACAGAAGAAGAGCCACCCCAGATATGAGAGCAGTACTCCAAGTTAGGACGAATGAATCCCTTATATACTTGAAGCAACTGCTCAGGAGTGAAGAAGCTACGGCATCTGTACAGCATTCCCAGCTTTCGGGAGGCAGCTTTAGCAATGTTGAGGATGTGTGGCTTCCATGACATATTAGAGTAATTGGTGAGGCCAAGTATATCTACAGTATTTTAGAATTTGGCAGAATTATAGCGTCCTGAAATGTGATTGGTGGGAGATAATATAATTTGGAAAGTGTAATTAATAAATACTGAGTTTCATTACTTTTGAATTTAACCGAGTTTCTACCTCCCCATTCGGAGATGCTGCACAGATCCGCATTGATAGATGAAATGATATCAGCTCTAGAAACAGATCTAGCTTGAGAGTTAAGGGAAAGGGGATAATTTAAAGAAGAGTGAAGAGTGAATCTTCAGCGTAAGAAGGGATAGAATTAGTTGCAATGTGAAGTAAATCATTGATAAAAAGAAGGAAGAGAGTAGGTAAAAGAACAGAACCCTGTGGGACACCACTATTGGTAGAGAAAGAGCGAGAGATCGATCCTTCTACAGCAACTGCCATGGATCGGTTCTCAAGGAAGCTAGAGATGAGAGAATAAAGTGACGGAGAGAAACAAAAAGAGGGAAGTTTAGATAGCAAAGACTTGTGCCATACCCTGTCAAATGCTTTGGAGATGTCGAGGGCCACGACGAAAGTTTCTCCATAATCCCTAAGAGAGGATAACCAAAGATGGGTACAGTAGGAGGGCAGATCACCAGTAGATCTCGCCTGGCTAAAGCCATACTGGTGATCCGACAAAAGAGAAAGGCGTTGAAGGTGACGGAGAAAATGGGAGTCTAAGATAGTTCGAAAATCTTAGAGAGGGATGAAGTTAGGGCAATGGGGCGATAGTTAGAGGGAATTGAATGGTCACCCTTCTTCGGGATAGGCTGAACCAAGGAATGCTTCCAAGAAGAAGGAAAATTTGGGTTTTCAGGTAGAGAAGAAAGAGACGAGCAAGCACAGGGACCAGAACTTCAGCACAAAACACAAGGGGGTATTCCGTCCGGTCCTTGCGCCTTACTCTCATCCAACCGGGATAACACACCAGCAACCTTACGAGCGGAGATTATAGGAAAGTGCATAGGTTCAGTAGGAGGAGCAGGGGTAGGAGGGATAGAGTTGGAATCGTCTAAGGTGGAATTAGAGGAGAATAAAGTGCCAAAGAGATTGACTTTGTCAGGGGGAGAGTTGGCTATAGAGTTATCAGGTCGGAAGAGAGGAGGAAAAGAGGGAGTGCAGAAGTTATTGCAGATGTTTTTGGTTAAAGACCAGAAGGATTTACTAGAGGAAGAATTAGTCAGGACATCTGTCTTTCTTTTTATAAAATTCCGTTTGGCCTTATAACGATTCTTAGAAGAAATGAAAGAGGAGTGGGTAATAGGAGAAGGAGATAGTTTCATAGCTTGATATACCATATCTCTCTCCCTGTATGCAAGAGAGCAGGAGCGATCAAACCATGATTGTACAGTGAAAGTTTTGGTAGAAGATGGGATAAATGCACTGATACCACCCTGTATAACCCCAGCAATGTTGTCAGCACATACCGAGGCGTCCCAAGTGGAGAAGCGACATTCTGAAAGAAAGCAGACTACCATTAACGGTTTCTTTTCGAAGAGGTGAGTTGATTTATAAATAAGTCATATACCCTTTATTTCAAGATGTACCCAATTATCTAAAATTGCAAAGATAACTTTAACAGCTTGTATCTGCCAACCAGGGAAGGATAGAAACTAACAAGTCAGTATTCCGGTCCATCACCAAAATCATCATCCTCTGTGGAAAGCAAGGACTGGCCCTACGAGGACAGATATAATGCCACCACTGAATCTGGAAACAGGGGAACCTTCCAAGCACTGCTCGACTTAAGAGCTGAGGCAGGAGATAAAACCATGAAAGAGTACCTTGAGAAGTGTCCTAAAAATGCTCCCTATCGCTCGAAGACCATACAGAATGAACTTATAAATATATGTGGCCAAGTTATTCAGAAAGAAATCGTGGACGAGATAAGAGAGGGTGGTGGTATATTTGCTGTGCTAGCAGATGAGGCTGTTGATGAAAGCAATACGAAGCAATTGCCTCTGGCCCTGAGATTTGTTGACATGGAAAGATAAATCAGGGAGGGGTTTGTAGGATATTATGAATGCCAATCAGTTACAGGAGAGGCCATTGCAGACATAATAAAAATTTGCTGTATGTGACCTTGGACTTGACTTCAACAAATGTGTGTTAGCTAAGGATATGATGGGGCAGGGAATGTGGCGGGACTTTGCAAAGGTGCTGCTGCAAGGATCAAGGCAGATTATCCCCTTGCCAAATTCTTCCACTGTGTAACTCATAAGCTGAACTTATGTGTAGTAAGTACCTGCGGTCAACAAAGTATTAGAAACACAATGAACACCTTGGCGGAACTTGCAAGGTTTTTCAGCTTCTCACCAAAGCGCCAGAATCCCCTTGGAGATAAAGTGCGGGAGTTCTGCCCAAGATCCAAGAGAGAAAAGTTGCTAGGTGGATAGGCTGCATAGATGCTATTGAGGGTTTTCTGGACCTAGCAGAGCCCGTCCTGGATACTCTGGAGACCACTGCCAACAATCACAGTGGCATTTGGAACTCTGACTCTAGGGTGAAGGCTAATGGTTTATACCGTACAATAGCCACTTTCCAGTTCATCTTTGCTGCCACTCTTCTGGGAGAGGCTTTGAGTCTGCTTAGAGGGTTAACAACTAAGCTCCAGGCCAAGGCAATTGATATCATGACAGCCTATCAGGATGTGCACATTGTAGCTGGTGCAGTAAAGGAAATGCAGAAAAATGTGGAGGACACCCACAAACAGATTTACAGTAAGGCAGTTGACCGTGCTACCAGGCTCAGTGTGTCAGTAGACACTCCAGGATCTGTGGTCGCCAGAAGAACAGGTCTAATGCACCAGCTACCACTCCAGAGGCCTACTACAAAATCACCATGACAATACCATTTTTGGACCACTTGAGCCAGGAGCTTGAAAGCTGCTTTGATGATGACCAACAGTACGTGGTTCAGAGATGGGCAACCATGCCTGAGATGGTGAAAAAACTTCCTGATTGGAAAACTTCATTCAGGCTATTCTGTAAAATATGTGAAGAAGCACTTCCCAACTACCAGACGCTGGGAGGTGAGCTTCGACTATGGGACGAGAAATGGAATCAAATGGTCGCGAAAGGTGAACCTCTCCCAGCAACGGTTGCTGAAACCTTATGAGTGTGATTCCATTATGTGTAGTAATATTTACAAGACAATGCAAGTGTTATGTGTCCTTCCCGTCACCAACATCAAAATGTGAGAGGTGCGTATTTGTGCTAGAAGACTGAAAACTTACACCCGCAGCACCATGTTGGAGAACAGACTCACAGGACTGGCACTACTTCATGTCCACTATAACAGAGAGGTGGATGTGGATGTGAAGAGATTTGTTCAGTTCCATCCCAGAAGAATGGCAGCGTGAGATATATGTAACAGCTAAAGTAGGTATAATTCCTGGCAATCGTGTGCAATCGTATAAATGGTGATGTCTTTATTCTCATTCTGAGTAGACAATGTTGTATGTAAATAGTGATGAGTCTTTTTCATACTTAGTAGACAACTAGCGGAATAGCCGCCCTCCGTACGGATTTTTCGCTAGGCCACGGTAGGACGCCACCTTCCGGGAGGCTCCACATTGTCTCACTGTAGTGCATTAAGGTAGACCACATTTTTGGTTTTGCCATTAGCAGCAAGTATGTACAGATTTTTGCCAGTTCCCACCCGGGAGCATCCAACATAGAACTGTCCATGAGAGAAGCAAGGAAACACCAGGTTTAGGCCAACCATCTTTAGGGACTGTCCCTGGCTTTTGTAGATGGTCATGGCAAAGCTCACTTTAACCAGGAATTGAAGTAGCTTGAACTCAAATGGCAGGTCAGTGGTGATGAGAGGTAACCTTGGTATAAAAACGTCCTCTCCTTTGGCTTTTCATGTCAGTATTGTAGCTTCCAGTACATGTGGCATCATGTTCTTCTTGTGAGCGACTCGTTTCTCATTTTGAGTATGATGTCTCGTTTCCCAAACTCTTGACCGACAATCAGGATGGCTAATTCATCAACTACAGGAGCATTGAATCTTCTTTCATGTTCTCCCTCAGGGGTCGTGTCTGCTTTGATCCTGACTTTGTACTCGTCAGAAGGCATGTTTTCCAGGGCATTTTTATATGACTGTACAGTGTACAGTACATACGTGTTGCGCTCATGCAGCATTTCTTGGATAGATAGGACAATGTTATATCTGACACCTTGAATGTTGCCACACCTGGTAGTAGCCTACTTTTCATGATCTCCCATGAAGTAGATTTGGAGGAACTTTGCCTGTTCATCTTCCAGTGGTAAGAGGGATCCTGCTTTGTGATAGACTTGACCCTGGACTTTGAATGTTGGATTGTATCCGTGCTCACGAACTACTCTGGTAGCTCCAAAAGATGTCATCTGGAAGCATGAATTGTACTTCAGTATATTTTCCAAGAAGTGTTTTGACTCTGGTGGTGTTCCCAGCATGAGAGTCTTCAATGGTTGTGGTGATTTTTCCAAATTTGGCAGTCGTACTTTCCCATGAGAGCAGCACAGTCCAGCAGATTCTCCTTTGTACTTCTTTGCACTGCAGTGTTCACATTTCTTATCCATGTTGCCAATGACAACAGGGGATACTTTTCATATTCTATCTCATTGGCATAGTTAAATGGTGCTCTTGCAAGTGGATGCCACTGTGTATTCTTTCTTAGAAACCGGATCCCACAGCTCTCTGTCTATTAGCATTCAAACGAATTTCATGCGCTTGATCATTTTCTAGAGAACGCCTTTCTGCTGTTTGTTTTCTGTTAGCATTAAGACGGGATTCCCTTTCCTGATCTGTTTCTTGTGACCGACTGTTCGTTGTTCGCTTTCTGTTAGCATTAAGACGGGATTCCCTTTCCTGATCTGTTTCCTGTGACCGACTGTCCACTGTTCGCTCCGGGCAGGTCATCCGCTAGGCCTCGGTAGGACGCCACCCTCCTGGAGGCTCCACATTGTCTCACTGTTCAGTCCCCAAAACTTCTTCTTCCACCAATAGTTCATTAACGGTGTATGTAAGTTCCACCATGTTTTTCACTACAACGGTACAGCAATATATATTCTTTTAGCGTTAAACTGTTATCATTTTATTGTCTAATCATCACTACATATAACATCATCCGTCATCACTACATATTACACTATCCATCATCACTACATATAACACCATTCATCATCACTACATATAACACCACCCATCATCACTACATATAACACCATCCATCATCACTACATATAACCCCATCCATCATCACTACATATAACACCATCTATCATCACTACATATAACACCACCCATCATCACTACATATAACATCATCCATCATTACTACATATAACACCACCCATCATCACTACATATAACATCATCCATCATCACTACATATAACACCATCCATCATCACTACATATAACACCATCCATCATCACTACATATAACACCATCCATCATCATCACTACATATAACACCATCCATCATCATCACTACATATAACACCATCCATCATCACTACAGATCGGTAAAGTAGTTTCCGAGATTCTCGTGTGGACACATACACACAAACAAACACACACACAGACATACTTCTTTGTATATATATATATATATATATATATATATATATATATATATATATATATATATATATATACATATATATATATATGTTTTATGTAAATAGTGATGCATGACTTTATATTCTCAACCTAATATGTTTGTAACAAACCATCAACTGAAATAATGTAAATGTATGCAAATGCATTTATTTCTTTGGTAAAAGTAACATGAAGTAGTGCGTTAGTATGTTTGTATGTGATTGTTATGTTTTCACTCTCCTGTATGGGAAAATGATTATTTAATAAATTAAATTAACTTTGACATCAATAACGTAATATATTTGTAACTAATTAGTAATGGCAATAAGAAGCAACACTTATCATACGGGCAAAAAATTTAAATATTTTAAACCGGGTTTTCTTCATAATAAGCAACATTATTAGTGTGTGATGCAGTTATGGGTGTTTTACTTTTCCTACAGGCATTATATAAATAAATAAAGAAATTTATATAGATACAAAATTATTACATTTAATGAGACAATCCATTCTTCAATTAAAATTAATGATTTTTTTATATCACACACTAACATTGAAATCTGTATTTGTAACAAACGAAATAAAGTACGATAAGATACTAGAAATAATGACCACTAACCCCACCACCCCCCCTGCCATACACTCAAAAGTTTCAGCCCAGAAGTCGGTCACTGTGAGGTCCTAGATCCGCCCCTGTGAACATACAGATAACCTGTCCATTATGTATGGTCGATGTTGTACGTATTGATATGCGTTAGTACATAGAAGGTATACTGTAATTATCGAATCATTCAGTGACAATTTCAATACTGTCTAATCACTTTTTTTTTTCGCTCACCTTATTATATTTTCTTTGTATCCTGATCACCCCCAGTGCTCGTTATCTTCACCTGTCTTAGGCTTTCCTCGGATGAGTCAGTGTGTGTCGCCTTCAGGAATCACACGGCGCCACTTTTGTCCCTCCGTAGTGTTTAGTTCTTGACGTGGTACATACACACTGACAGTCGCCTGCTATATGGGGCTACCTGTACTGTTACTTGTGTTACGTGCTGGCAAACTCCTCAGCAGCGAGGGATGGGGAAGGGGGGATCTGCTCGCGTCTCAAGCCATGACAAAGAAGTAGATACTGTATAAAGCATTATACTCCTCTCTTACTACTTGGTTCATTCGATTATTGAAAGAGACGCGTGGATGTACTTATTTATATGCCTCATTAAGTACTATATAATTTGTTTTAAAGATCTGACAAGTAAAATAGCTTTACTTTTGTAGTATTTATGCATAACCGTCTAATTAACTTCAAAATTAAATCAATAAGAAAAAGTAGTCGAATACGCCAGATGGTAAGTTTGGGGTGAAGTTGGTGGTAGAACCGAGCATATCCCGACGCCGCTACCCTTCGTCACCACCTGTACCATGACGTCATCCCCAGTCAGCCTATAGCGTAGCTCCGTTTATTCTTTCTAGCCAATCAGATTTATCTAAATGCTACTCAAAGACGGGAAGTTATTTTTCTTAGATCCAAAGAAATGCAATACTCATCGCAACTATTGTTTCTATATTTAATCTTACAGTAGATCCTGCAAGTTTTACATATTAACTAGCAAGAAGAAATATTTAGAATTTGAGGGAAAAACGCAGGTTGGCGGATGAAGTTTTAGTGTGCAGGTAATGGGGTAATGAGTAGTGAGGGTCTGGCGGGCACACGCAGCAGCAGATGCCACCACGCTTCACACCACTGCCTTGTTCCATCTTATAATGCTGTTGGCGACGCCCACCGCCAACAAAACTCAAAGTCACGCTTGATAAGGTTGTGGGACATAAATTGAGAATGACCGGTGAGACTAAATGTGTGTGTGTAGGGAGGTGTTGAGCTCCACTGGTGAGCCTTGGTACGTCACTAGTGGAATGCATTGGAATAAGTGAAATGCTTGGGAGGCGGGAGAGGGAAGTGCCGCCACCACTGCACCTCCTCACCGTCACCAATACAATAGCCTTCCACAACCATGTCAGGCGTAAAAATATCACTCACAGAGAAAAATAATCCAATTGGAATTCAAAGTCTACATTCTTACACATATCTTCAGTATCAATGTAGCATTTTCAAAGATCAGGAGACAGAGCTTCGTCCACTATGTACAACCTGTTACTGTATCATGAATCAGCTGTGGAAATGTGAGAGAATACTCAATAAGACACTCGTGTGTAAGGGGCGTATCAGATAGTGTTGAGATCCTATTTCAGTGCTGTGGTAGCCTTCATCGATATTTACGCGGGAAGTTTTCTGGATATTATATGTAAAGAACAAATATACACGAACTTCTTCAGAATTA
This sequence comes from Homarus americanus, assembly GCF_018991925.1. NCBI lineage: Eukaryota > Metazoa > Arthropoda > Malacostraca > Decapoda > Nephropidae > Homarus > Homarus americanus. Next base: position 17,300,438 of record NW_024722227.1, on the reverse strand, counting down.
ATTATATAACCAATAAAGTTATTAAACATCTTCTTTAACATTACATCATTTACACAGGGGAAGTGCAAGCTCAAGTGGTTATCAAAGAGAGGATGTGGCAACCTTCATCTCTTTGGATAAAGTCCAAACTAAACCACGACGTCACATTAAAATATGGATTTATTTGTTTCTGAAAATCTCATTATATAATGTTGCTGTTCAATAAATTTCTTTAATACACCCTAATAAGTCATGACAGTCCTGCTGTAGAATTTTATTGTACCAGGTACGTTTTAGCTAATGTGAGGAGATGGAGTGACTTTATTGCCGCAAGATACTGTAGAAGTCACCACGAGAGACGTAAATAGCCTAACTCTTGGTCTGTGTGGGTTCCCTTGACGTATATGTACTTACAATTTTCTCCGTGTATAACGTCCATACCCAGGGTGGTGCTGGTCATGAGACGTGGAGTGAAACGAGCACTGGGGTGGTGGAGGTAGTGTTGGTGGAGGGCAGGGCAGGAGGAGGCGGGGCAGGCGGTGGTGGGGCAGCAGTGCGGCTACACACTTGCCCAGGTAACGTGCCTCGCTGCACCTCCTCCTCGCGCACACTCAAATATCCCTCGTCTGCAAACTGCCGCCCTCCCTCAGCGTCTTGCATCTGCATTGTCTCCGTGAAGACGGGACGTCGCCTCGTATTAAATATATATTTTTTTTATCTAAGTGCAATATGTGATTGTGTCAACAGTGAAAATACAATGAAAATAATTTTCAGCATTAACTTTATGGTTTATTTAGCTTTATGTGCAGTCACTGTCGAGAAAAGGGAACGGTGAAGAAAATTGTTGCTCTGCGATACGATCATCATTGACTGAGAAGTGAAAGTTGTAAATGGTAAAAAATTTTCACTTCATCTGTGTCGTGTGATGCCTGACTCAAGCACAGCCCTGCACACCCTGCCATTCTACACGAGATCCACACCCGTGCATGATGTGACTCCATCACTGAATATTTACATTCTATAAACCTTAACTACTTAAGACAATGCTATAACAAGTTTCTAGTACGTTTCATGTGTGTGTGTATGTGTGTTTGTTTGTATGTATATACTGTAAATATGTGTGAGTGTACTGAGTGGGGCGACGGCGTAGCTCGTGCCAGGCCTCCCTCATTGCAGGGTCCATCTCTTTCAGTATTACACAGCTCTGAGTGCAGTTTAACGTGTATTACTCCTCTCTGTAAAACAATTACTGATGCATTTTTACTTGCACGTAGTCTGCTCCATAATTCTTTAGGTACTTTCAGTCAGTGGCCTGTCTCGTGATTAGCAATGCGAGCTGCATAAAAAAGATCAAGGCTCTCCTTATATGCCTAGGGTGCCATCAGGAAATGCCATACCAGAGGGTCCTGGAACTTGCCAGATCAGCCTGCACACTTGATCAAGATTTTTCCTAGGTATTTTGACATTAATGCGCTTCATCTAGTACGCGGAGTTCTATTTTTTCTTGCATATAAAATTTATGCTCTATAAACCCTTCAATTCTTTCCATGCATTGCTGTTTTATGTACACTTATCCCGTTATCAAATTCTCTACATGTCCAAATTCTTACAGAAAAATTCTCTTGAGTAACTGTCACATGTCTTAAGACCTGAATCATTAATCGCTTGTCACTGGGTGTAGTATTCACTTTTCGTTTTTAAAGAAAAAAGAAAGACTTGGGGTATATTTGTGTCTACTCAAGAGAGTTGCGACCTCGGCGGTACAGAGGCTGAGTAAAAGTGTGACATGAATGTGGCTGTCTTGAGGGCCGGCCAACAGAGAGGAGCCTGCTGGACTCTTAGCTTCGGTAATCTTCACAGCATCGTGCATCATCACGTGTCTTCCGTCTTCATATTGTATAACTTCAATTCATGAAACTCACTAGGGATTTTATTCATATATGACATAATGAGTGACAGAGGCATCCCTAGCTCGAGATAGTCCTCAGAAATATTGATGTATGAGTGTGTTTGAGCCGTAAACATATCCAGTGTCACATGCACCTCTTGCCAATGGAGATAAAAATGCATTTTCTTATCTCCATATCGATCTTCCATTTTCCTTACTGCTAATAATCTTCCTTCTTTGCTTGAATCGTGTTTGTTATTCCAGCCTAAACAACTTGTTTAGTTCAGGTCATTAGGGATCCTTTGAATATCATGACCAAGAAGCATCGTGCACCGCATGGACGAAGGCAACCAGACGCGCGTCCCAGGAACTGCTTCTACCACCTTATATGTGTGTGGCTTAATGTCTGCCTCTGTCCTTCACACCAGGGACGCTAGTGGCCCTCTGGAGGCTGTTTATGAGAGACAGTCGTTGTTATGCTGCTGGTTGTTTGTAATGTGTTAGTCTACTCTTAGATATCATCACCAGTGTTACGTAACTATAAATAGTCAAAGTTGTTACATAAGTCCAATTTATCATTGCCGATTCTAAACTGTAAAGGTCACCCATGCTGGCGCTGAAGTACGTTCATAATTCTCGAAATATTGTGTCTCTGTAACCGATGGCATCACATAGGGGTGGTTCATTCCCTTCACTATGATATAGGAGTAACATTACCAGTTCTGGAACAAGCATATGGGCATTAGACTTCATTAATGGACACCTACAGTGACGGTACTATTAGGTGAACATTATCAGCAGTAGGACATAAGTGATAGTATACGTGCTGATAATAACAGAAATTGTGCATGACTAGAAATTACCAGTTTTGATACATAAATGTGGATGTTATTAGTAATAGTTTACAAGTGTACATGTCCCAACTGGTAATATGCAAGTGCGTATACGACATGAAGACAAGTTTGTGTGAACATTGCCAGAACAGTATACTGGTGTGCGTATTTCTGACGGCGATGACGACTGTGGAGTGAGAAAATTAATGTTGTTTGTCATCATCAAGTTAGTAAATACGAGTGCTTGTGCTTGTTCATGAGTTTCAATACTAGGATAACTAGTATACAAGTACGGATATTAAGTGATAGTACCAGTAGTGTCATGATAAAAAATAATACAGAGGTGTAACTTGTATATTTAGAACTTGGGTAATGCGAAATTTTTTTTTAGAAGAGAAAGTGATATATAACTTTCGTAGGGAACAATTGAATCGCTAGAAACACGTTTGAAAAAATACCATGGAATAATTACTTTAGAAAATAAGAACAAAGCTACAATATGTCAGGTGAATATAGATGACAACCCCAGGAAGTGATGACCACCTTGAGCTCGATGTTATTCGCTTGGACACTTTACCCTGGTGTAGCCAATTAGTGATCACCATGTTTGAGTTACACCTTGATTATGGTAAAAAAGAAAATCTGAAATATACGTATTTACAACAAGGATATCATTTATGTTTATAACAATTGCCTTAAAAAGGTTCGTTGATTCACTTCAAATATTTTTTGTGGCAAAAAATATATCGTGTGTTCTAAAGAATTATTTATCGATTAGCGTGTTCAGCGTAACTGTATCATCAATTTTCTCTGTTAGTGAGAGTCCTGCACAGCAACGTCGGTGAGCGTATCTGCTGTTGTCTACGACGTAAACAACAGATAATATAGATAACATATGGATTCTTAATCTACAGTAAGTACCAGCAAAATCACATAGCAGCAACTATACCAGGAATTAATTTGCAGTAAGAATATCAAGTGTTGCAACAATCATCGTAGCTGCGGTGGGAAACTCGAGCACTTGCAGAGAGCAGCGGCCACAGAAGCCTGCCCCGTCACACCTGTCAAGGTCAGCCTCCTCCTCCCCCACCACCAACACTCCTTCCTCTCCCCCTCCCTCACCACACACTAGCACCCTCTTCCTCTGTCTTTCTTTTTTTCACCACGTACTTTATCTTGTTCACAAATACACCCTATCTTCCTCACCACACACACCCTCCCTCACCACACGCTCTTTCCCTCACTACACTCACTCTCCCTCACCACTATCTCTCCATCACCACTCTCTCACCCTCACTACACTCACTCTCCCTCACCACTATCTCTCCCTCACCACTATCTCTCCATCACCACTCTCTCACCCTCACTACACTCACTCTCCCTCACCACTATCTCTCCATCACCACTCTCTCACCACTCACTACACTCACTCTCCCTCACCACTATCTCTCCATCACCACTCTCTCACCCCTCACACCCTCCTCTCCCTCACCACTATCCATCACCACTCTCTCACCCTCCCTACCTCCTCTCCCTCACCACTATCTCTCCATCACCACTCTCTCTCCCTCACCATACACTCTCCCTCACCATACCTCTCCATCACCACCTCTCTCCCTCACCATACACTCTCCCTCACCACTATCTCTCCATCACCACTGTCTCATCCTCCACTACCTCCCTCTCCTCACTATCTCTCCATCACCCTCTCTCTCCCCTCCCATCTCCCTCCCCACTCTCCATCACCACTCTCTCTCCTCACCACCCTCTCCCTCACCACTATCTCCCTCACCACTCTCTCCCTCACCATACACTCTCCCTCACCACCATCTCTCCCTCACCACTCTCTCTCTCCCTCACCACACACTCTCCCTCACCACTATCTCTCCCTCACCACTCTCTCTCTCCCTCACCACACACTCTCCCTCACCAGTCTCCCGTGATGGACTTAATTTATCACTAAACACCCTACCTTTCAAGTAATACATATATTTATAATTTTCTATTATTATTATTATTATTATTATTATCATTATTATTATTATTAGTGTTGTATCATCTCATTTAATATCTTCACACACACACATATTGTTTTAACTTCAGATTATATGTGAATTTACATTTCGAACATTTTTAATAATAAATAGTGAGCGGAAGGTGGAGCGGTCATTCGGGTGAGGATACCTACTTCACGGCCTGTTGACATCTCTACTAAAGGCGGCTTAGCCATTCGCAACCTATAGATCTGAAGCGTCACGTTTTCTTCTCTGAGGACCGTAAAATAATAGTGTAGCCGTAATACTGTAATTTAATTTGTTATAGGCATACTGAGAGCTGCATGGTAATTATTATCATTTATTGTGTGACCTGTGTTTACTTCCCAGGTTACCGTTTCTTTTTTTTCTTCTTTTTTTCTTTTTACGGGGATTAGCCCACCCGGACACAGGTCACTGACCCACATCTGGGGCTGAGGAGAGAAAATGTAATAATAATTATTCAGATAAATAATATATTAAAAAATAAAAACAAATAAAAAATAATAATAATGATAACAATAATAATGACAATACTGCAATAATAATAATAATAATAATAATAATAATAATAATAATAATAATAATAATAATAATAATAATAATAATAATAATAATAATAATAATAATAATAATAATAAAAATAATAATAATAATAATAATAATAATAATAATAATAATAATAATAATAATAATAATAATAATAATAATAATATTAATAATAATAATAATAATAATAATAATAATAATAATAATAAATAATAATAATAATAATAATAATAATAATAACAATAATAGTAATAATAATAATAATAATAATAATAATAATAATAATAGTAATAATAATAATAATAATAATAATAATAATAATAATAATAATAATAATAATAATAATAATAATAATAATAGTAATAATAATAATTATAAAAAACCATAAAGAAATAAAAGGATCATGAGTGAGAAACAATATATGTATGTTGTGTTGTCAATAGTAAGGGAAACAATTGAGACCCTGCAACTGTGTGTAAATGAGGCAAGAAAGTCAGATCAGCAACCTGGGACTTGGTCACAATTTTCGTGATGCCATATGGCAGCAGGGTCTACCATTAGACACTACATTATGCTTCCAATATCTTCCCAGGCGGTAGTACCTCCCTGTTTGGTAGCTGCCAACTACCTACTATTGTGGTAGAGTGGCCCGGGTTGGGAGCTTTATGTAAGCGCACTTTAAGGCGGCGTCACACTAGCACTTTTTCAGTCATTTTATTTCATAAATTTTCTATAAATTTTCAATATTCTAAGTGAGCCCTGTCACACACACATAGGGAACTAGCACGCCAATCTTTCCGTGTTTGTCATTTATAAACAAAGGTGGCGTTGTATCCACATAAGAATAGGTAGAGACCGTGAAGAAGTTGAACACATTGCGCAGTGTAAACAAACATATCTTATATATTTACGAATCAGCATCAATAAAAAAATACACTTAAACAATTTATTAAAAATGCGTTATTGAATACCTTTAAAATTAAATTTTGATATTTTACGTGGTTCGATATTTCTTTTATATAAATATCCTCAGTGTCGAATAGCGACCACTTGACCACAGAAATTGGCGCAAACCAGTCAGAGGGAAACGATGTGTTTCGTGTGAGCGAGGCGGGCTAGAAAAGTTGACAATTCGTGGAAAATCCGACGGAAACCAGGAAAGTTGATGGAAAAGGTGCTAGTGAAAGGCCTAGGATGTAAAAACATTCGCTATAATGATTCAGTATTTTATACACACGCACGTGAGGTATCTTTACTGAGACACAAATTATTTAATATAGATATATAGAAGGGTTTATTAGAGCCTCATGATAAATGTGACAAGGCATGTCGCCAGGACACCTTAACTCACGCGATGGCAAGTGGCAACAACACGTACACCTAACCTAAAATGCTTACATGGAGGCTTAAAGTGGCGTCACACTGGCATTCTTTCTTCGATTTTTTAGTCAACTTTCAGAAATTCGTCGAACTTTTTGTTGTGCACCGTCACACATGCGTTTAACACCAACTCGCCATTTTCCCTCGTTGGACAACTGTCAACAAACAAGATAGATCCAACTGACGAAAAAAGCGCAGCAATTCTACGCCTTTTTCGGTGTATGAAAAGTCTTGGTGATCCCAGAACCGCGGCGCTGCCTTATCTGGTCCACAAACACCTCAGAGAGGCATATCCAGACTTCAGAAATTATTTTATCTGTTGGCTCCGTCATGTTGTTGTTATGCCCGCGTGATCAAAATGTAAGCAACAAATTACATTTTCTTACCTTTTTAAAGATCACGAAATAATACATAACTATGAGTAATCTTGGGAAGATGAGCAATAATTACGTTATAATAATTTTAGCTTTATATTTTGAGTAAAATTATTTTTATATAACTATTTGTAGTATCAATTATATCTTGAGATGACTCCGGAAAGTAGTCGTAAGGAGTCGTCGGTGCAGACGGTCTGTACCGCTTGACAAAAAAGCTAGCGACAACGCCGACGATTCGTGAAAAAATCGACGAGTAATGAAAAAGTTGACATTAGAAATGCTAGTGTGACGCCGCCTTTTGTGTAATCTTTTACCCAGGTGTCCTCTTAAACATGTGTTGTCTGTTCTGTTTACTCTGTTATAAGATAAAACCTATTCATCTGCAACGGAATAACCTTAACAGGGAGAGTAAAAATAGCGAAAATATGATAAGTATGATAATGCCAATAATAAAAACCACAACAACAGTAATAATGTAGATACGAAAAACCAATAATAGAAATAGTGAAGATAATGAAAACTATAACAATAATTACGATAATATAAGCAATAAATTTTAACGATAATAGATGCAAAAAATAAAATATAACAACAACAGTAAACGAACAAACAGACAATTAATATAGTAAAGGCGTGATAATAATGTTTTGTTTATGTAAGTGATGGGGGGAGGTGTAGGTGGGTCGTGTAACTTGATACTTATCCCCGCTTCCCAGAGAACCGGTCTGCTCCTAGACTGTCACACCATAACTGGCCGACTGTCACATCATAACTGTTTGACTATCTTGGCACAACTATTTGATTGTCAGAGCATGACTACGTGACTAGCCTCCCTATCTCACTTTACACTCCTCCTTACCTCACTTTACATTCTTCCTTACCTCACATTATGTCCCTCCTTACCTCACTTTACACTCCTCCTTACCTCACTTTACATTCTTCCTTACCTCACATTATGTCCCTCCTTACCTCACTTTACACCCCTCCTTACCTCCCTTTGCGCTCCTCCTTACCTCACTTTATGTCCCTCCTTACCTCACTTTACACCCCTCCTCACCTCACTTTACACCCCTCCTTACATTACTTTATGTCCCTCCGTACCTCACTTTACACCCCTCCTTACCTCACTTTATGTCCCTCCTTACCTCACTTTACACCCCTCCTCACCTCACTTTACACCCCTCCTTACCTCACTTTATGTCCCTCCTTACCTCACTTTACACTCCTCCTTACTACACTTTACACTCCTCCTTACATTACTTTATGTCCCTCCTTACCTCACTTTACACTCCTCCTTACCTCACTTTACACCCTTCGTTACCTCACTTTACATCTCTCCTTACCTCACTTTACACCTCTCCTTACCTCACTTTACATCTCTCCTTACCTCACTTTACACCTCTCCTTACCTCATTTTACATCTCTCCTTACCTCTCTTTATATCTCACTTTACACTCCTCCTCACCTCACTTTACACCCCTCCTTACCTCACTTTATACTCCTCCTTACCTCACTTTACACTCCTCCTTACCTCACTTTACACTCCTCCTTACTTCACTTTACATTCCTCCTTACCTCACTTTACATTCCTCCTTACCTCACTTTACACTCCTCCTCACCTCACTTTACATTCCTCCTTACATTACCTCCTCCTCCACCTCACTTTACCTCCTCCTCACCTCACTACTCACCCCTCCTTACATTACTTTATGTCCCTCCTTACCTCACTTTACACTCCTCCTTACCTCACTTTACACTCCTCCTCGCCTCACTTTACACTCCTCCTTACCTCACCTCCTCCTTACCTCCTTTACACTCCTCCTCCCCTCACTTTACACTCCTCCTTACCTCCTTTACACTCCTCCTCGCCTCACTTTCACCTCCTCCCTCCACCTCACTTTACCTCCTCCTCCTCCTACCACACCTCCTTACATTACTTTATGTCCCTCCCCTTACCTCACCCTCCTCCTTACACTTACACTCCTCCTTACATCATTTTACTCCCTCCTTACTCCACTTAATGTCCCTCCCTTACCTCACCTCCACCCCTCCTTACCTCACTTTACCTCCACCTTACCTCACTTTCCACCCCTCCTTACCTCCCTTTACCTCTCCTCCTCACCTCACTTACCTCCTCCTCCTCACTTTACACTCCCTCCTTACCTCCTTTCCACCCCTCCTTACCCTCACTTTATGTCCTTCCTTCACCTCACTTCCTCCTCCTTACCTCTTAATGTCCCTCCTTACCTCCTTTCCACCCCTCCTTACCTCCTTTACACCCCCCTCATCACCTCACTTTAGACTCCTCCCCTCCACCTCCACTTCCCCTCCTCACCTCACTTCCCTCCTCCCTTTCCACTTTACCTCCTCCTTTCATCCTTATGTCCTTCTTACCTCACTTTACACTCCTCCTTACTCCCTTAATTGTCCTCCTTACCTCCTTTCCACCTCCTTAGCTTCCCTTTACACCCCTCCTTACCTCACTTAGCTCCTCCTTTACCTCCTTCCTCCACCTTACCACACTTTACCTCCTCCTTACCTGACTTTATTTCACTCCTTACCTCACTTACACTCCTCCTTACCTCACTTTACCTCCTCCTCGCCTCACTTCCTCCTTTCTCCTTTACCTCCTCCTTACCTCACTTTACACTCCTCCTTACCTGACTTTATGTCCCTCCTTACCTCACTTACCTCCTCCTTACCTCCTTTACCTCCTCCTTACCTCTCCACTTTACCTCCTCCTCGCCTCCTTTACTCCTCCCTTACCTCACTTTACCTCCTCCTTACCTCCCTTTACCTCCCTCCGCCTCACTTTACCTCCTCCTTACCTCCTTCCTCCTCCTCACTCACTTTACCTCCTCCTCACCTCCTTCCCTCCTCTCTCCTTTCTACACCCCTCCTTACATTACTTTATGTCCCTCCTTACTCTTCCTCCCTCCCTCCTTTCCTCCTCCTTACATCCCTTTACCTCCTCCTTACCTCCTTAATGCTCCCTCCCTTACCTCACTTTCACCCCTCCTTACCTCACTTTACCTCCCCTTACCTCCTTTCCACCCCCTCCTTACCTCCCTCCCTCCTCCTCACCTCACTTACCTCCTCCTCCCCTCCTTTACCTCTCCTTACTCACTTTCCACCCCTCCTTACTCACTTTATGTTCTTCTTACCTCACTTTACACTCCTCCTTACTCACTTAATGTCCCTCCCTTACCTCACTTTCCACCCCTCCTTACCTCCCTTTACCACCCCCTTACCTCCCACTTTAGACTCCTCCTCACCTCACTTTACACTCCTCCTCCACCTCACTTTACCTCCTCCTTACCTCCTTTACACTCCTCCTTACATCACTTTATGTCCTTCCTTACCTCACTTTACCTCCTCTTACCTCACTTAATGTCCCTCCTTACCTCACTTTTCCCACCCCTCCTTACCTCCCTTTACACCCCTCCTTACCTCACTTTAGACTCCCCCTTACCTCACTTTGCCTCCTCCTTACCGCACTTTACCTCCTCCTTACCTCACTTTATGTCTCCCCTCACTTTACACTCCTCCTTACCTCCTTTACCTCCTCCCTCGCCCTTTTACCTCCTCCTTTCCTCCTTTACACTTCTCCTTACCTCACTTCCTCCTCCTTACCTACTTTATGCTCCCTCCTTACCTCCTTTACACTCCTCCTTACCTCACTTTACACCTCCTCACCTCCTTTACCTCCTCCTCACCTCCTTTACACTCCTCCCTTACCTCCTTTACCTCCTCCCTCACCTCACTTTACCTCCTCCTTACCTTTATGTCCCTCCTTACTCACTTTACACTCCTCCTTACCTCCTTTACACTCCTCCTTACCTCGCTTTACTCCTCCTTACCTCACTTAATGTTCCTCCTTACCTCACTTCCACCCCATACCTCCTTACACTCCTCCTTACCTCCTTTACCTCCTCCTTACATCACTTTATGTCCTTCTTACCTCTTTACCTCCTCCTCACCTCCTTTACACTTCTCCTTACCTCCTTCACACTCCTCCTTACCTCACTTATGTCTCTTTCACTTCCACCCCTCTACCTACTTTATGTCCTCCTTACCTCACTTTACCTCCTCCTTACCTCCTTTACACCCCTCTGCTTTATGTCTCCTTACCTCCACCCCCACTCCTCCTTACCTCACTTTACTCCTCCTTACCTCCACTTTATCTCCTCCTTACCTCACTTTACACTCCTCTACCTCCTTCCCTCCTCCTTACCTCATACACTCCTCCTTACCTCACTTTACCTCCTTTTTACCTCACTTTACACTCCTCCTCACCTCACTTTACACCCCTCCCCCTCACTTCTCCTCCTTACCTCACTTTACCTCCTCCTTACTCACTTTACCTCCTCCCTTGCTTCACATTCCTCATACCTCCCTTTACATTCCTCCTTACCTCCTTTACACTCCTCCTCACCTCCTTTACATTCCTCCTTACCTCCTTTCTCCTCCTTACCTCACTTAATGTCCTCCTTACCTCCTTTACACCCTCCTTGCCTCCTTTACCTCCTTACCTCACTTTACACTCCTCCTCACCTCACTTCCCTCCTCCTCACCTCACTTTACCTCCTCCTTACCTCACTTTACACTCCTCCTTTCATCACTTTATGTCCTTCCTTACCTCACTTTACCTCCTCCTTACACTCACCATGTCCCTCCTTACCTCACTTTCCACCCCTCCTTACCTCCTTTACACCCCTCCTTACCTCACTTTGAACTCCTCCTTACCCCTCACTTTACTCCTCCTTACCTCCCTTTACACTCCTCCTTACCTTGTCCTCCTTACCTCACTTCCTCACCTCCTTTACTCCTCCTCACCTCCTTCCCACCTCCTCCTCCCCTCCCTCCTCCTCACCTCCTTTACCCCTCCTTACCTCACTTTGTCCTCCTTACCTCACTTTCTCCTCTTCCTTTTCCCTCCCTCCTTACACTCACTCCTCACACTCCTTACCTCCTCACCTCTTTACACCTCCCTTACTCCTTTGTGTCCTTCCTTGCGTCATCATCACTCATTTGTCACTCCTTCCCACTCCTTTACCTCCTCCTCACACTCCTTTACCTCCTCACCTCCTTTGCTCCTCCTCCTCCTTTGCTCCTCCTCACCTCCTTTACACCTCCTTACCTCTTTACCTCCTTACCTCCTTTGTGTCCTCCTTACCTCCTTTACACCTCCTTACCTCCTCCTTACCTCCTTTACCTTACCTCCTTTGTCCCATCATCACTTTACACCTCCTTCATCATCTTTGCCTCATTCTCATCCACTCCTTTACACCTCTCTACCTCCTTCCACTCCTCCTCACTCTCCTTACATCCTCCTCACCTCACTTACCTCCTCCTCACCTCCTTTACCTCCTCCTTACCTCACTTTATGTCCTCCTTCCTTTATGTCCTCCTTACCTCCTTTACTTTCCTTACCTCCTTTTCCTTACCTCCTCCCTTACCTCTCTCCTCCTCCTTACCTCACTTTACACTCTCCTCACCTCACTTTACCTCCTTTCCTTTGCACTCATCATGTCATTTTTGCATTCATCGCCCCATCGCATCATCATCATCCCACACTCCACCTCATCATCACCTCCTTTACATTCACTCATCCTCACTTTACACTCCTCCTTGCCTCACTTTACACTCCTCCTCACCTCCTTTACATCCTCCTTACCTCCTTCTACTCACTCCTTACCTCCTTCTCCTCCTTACCTCCTTTACCTCCTTCCTCACCTTACACCCCTCCTTACCTCACTTTATACTCCTCCTTACCTCCTTCCTCCTCCTTACCTCCTTTACATCCTCTCCCCTCTTTACACTCCTCCTTCTCATTTGCCTCATCCTTACCTTTACATCATCCTTGCCTCATTACACTCACTCCTCTCACCACTCATCCTTATCTCATTCTCATCCACTCATCTTATCATCATCCCATCCTTCCCTCTCATCCTCCCCATCATCATCACTCACTTCCATCCTCCTTACCTCATACCTCCTCCTTACCTCCCCTACATTCCTCCTTACCTCACTCCTCTCACCTCACTTCCACTCCTCCTTACCTCCTTTACACTCCTCCTTCATTTTCCTTCCTTACCACCTCTTCTCCTTACCTCCACTTTACATCTCATCCTTACCTACTTTACACTCATCTCCTCTTACCTCTTTGCATCATCATCCCTTCATTTGCATCATCCATCATCACTCATCTTCATATACCTCACACCTCCTTATCCCCTTACCTCCTTTACACCTCCTTACCTCCTTCACCTCCTTACCTCCTCCTTACCTCCACTCCTCCTTACTCACTTTACCTCCTCCTCACCTCCTTTACCTCACCTCACTCACCCCTCATTCCTCATCACCACCTCCTCCTTACTCCTTTACCTCCTTACTCACTTTATCCCTCCTTACCTCCTTTACCTCCTCCTTCACCTCTTTACCTCCTCACCTCCTTTTCCTCCCTCACCTCCTTACCTCTCTTTACCTCCTCCTCCTCACACCTCCTTCCTACTCCTCTCCTTACTCCTTTACACTCCTCCTCTCCTTTTCATCATCCTCACTTCCACCTCCATCATCACTCCTCATCCTCCTTACCTCCTTTCTCTCCTTACTCACTTTACATCCTCCCTCACTTCCCTCCTTACCTCACTCCTCCTCACCTCCTTTACCTCCTACCTCACTCCTCCTCCTCCTTTACACTCCTCACCTCCTTTACACCTCCTTCCTCCTCCTCCTTTACCTCACCTCTCTTACCTCCTCCTCACCTCACTTTACCTCCTTTACCTCCTCCTCCCTTTACACTCCTCATCTCATCATCATTCGCATCATCACTCACTCATCATCATCCCTCACCTCAGCTGTACTCCTCCTTTCTTCTCCTCCTACCTCACTTTACCTCCTCCTTACCTCCTTCCCTCCTCCTTACTCACTTTATCCTCCTTCCTCACCTCTCCTTACCTCCTTCACCTACCTCCTCCTCACCTCCTTACCTCCTCCTTACCTCTGTCCTCCTCACCTCTCTTCACTCCTCCTTACCTCACTTTACCTCCTCCTCACCTCCCCTCACTCCTCCTTGCCTGTGCACTCATTACTCACTCACACCCTCCTTACATCACTTCATGCCCTCATACCTCCTTACCTCATCATCATATGCACTCTCCTCATTTACCCCCTCCCTCCCTCCCTCACCTCCTCCTCACTTTACCCTCCTCCTCCTCACTTCCTCCTCCTTCACTCACTTTACACCGCCTCACCCTCCTTACCTCACTTTTCCTCCTTACCTCACTTTCCTCCTCCTCCTTTTCCCTCCCTCCTTACACTCACTCCTCACCTCCTTACCTCCTCACCTCTTTACACCTCCCTTACTCCTTTGTGTCCTTCCTTAAAGCTGTCATCATCACTCATGTTCACTCCTTCCCACTCCACCTCCTCCTCACACTCCTTTACCTCCTCACCTCCTTTGCTCCTCCTCCTCCTTTGCTCCTCCTCACCTCCTTTACACCTCCTACCTCTTACCTCCTCACCTCCTTTGTCCTCCTCACCTCCTTTACACCTCCTTACCTCCTCCTTACCTCCTTTACCTTACCTCCTTTGTCCCACCTCACTTTACACCTCCTTACATACATCTTTGCCTCATGTTCTTGTCATCACACTCCTTTACACCTCCATACCTCACTTCCCCTCACTCATCACTCTCTTACAGTCCTCCTCCACCTCACTTACCTCCTCCTCACCTCCTTTACCTCCTCCTTACCTCACTTTATCTCCTCCTTCCTTTATGTCCTCCTTACCTCCTTTACTCTCCTTACCTCCTTTGTCCTCCTCCTCCCTTTACCTCTCTCCTCCTCCTTACCTCACTTTACACTCTCCTCACCTCACTTTACCTCTTTGTCCTTTGCACTCATGCATATCATATTTTTCATATCATCGCACTCATCCCTCATCATCATCATCCCACACTCCACATCATCATCACCTCATTACATTTCACTCATCCTCACCTACACTTCCTCCTCCTCACTTTACACCCCTCCTCACCTCCTTACACTCTCCTACCACCCACTTACCACTCCTTACCTCCATATGTCCTCCTTACCTCCTTACCTCCTCCTCACCTACACCCCTCCTTACCTCACACTCCTCCTCACCTCACTTCCTCCTCCTCACCTCCTTTACACTCACCTCCCCTCCTACACCTCCATCTCACTTACACTCACCTTACCCATACATCATCATTGCCTCATAACACTCACTCCTCATACACATTTCACTCATGCCTATATCATGCATATCGCCCCGCATCAGCACCTGATCGCTTATCGCATCATCGCATAAGCGCATCAAGCGCATGTCGGCCCCGCATCGTAGTGTCATCATCAAAACGCATCATCATGCACTCACTTTGCATCATCCTTGTCTCATGCCTCCTCCTTGCCTCACGCCTGCATTCCTCCTTACCTCACTCCTCTCACCTCACTTCCACCCCCTCCTTGCCTCCTTTACACTCCTCCTTCATTTGTCCTTCCTTACACACCTCATTGTCTCCTTACCTCCACTTTGCATTTCATCCTTACACTACTTTACACTCATCTCCTCTTTGCCTCTTTGCATCATCATTGTCCTTCATATTTTTGCATCATCGCATCATGCACTCATTTTGTCATCATACCATCATCTGTACCTCCTTTATGTTATCTTGCCTCCTTTACACCTCCTTACCTCCTTCATCCTCCTCACCTCCTCCTCACCTCCACTCTTTCCTCCTTACCACTTTACCTCCTCCTCACCTCCTTACCTCACCTCACTCCTTTGTGCATACCACTCATCATTTCACTCATCGCCCCTCCACTCATCACCCTCTTTGCCTCATTACCTCCTTTATGTCCTCCTTACTCACATCCCTCCTCACCTCCTTACCTCCTCCTCCCACCTCCTATACCTCCTCACCTCCTTTACACCCCTCACCTCCTTACCTCTCCTTACCTCCTCCTCCTCACACCTCCTCACTACTCCTCTCCTTACTCCTTACATTCACACTCCTCTCTTTACATATTTCATCATCATCCACATCTCACTGCATCATCACTCCTCATCCTCCTCACCTCCTATCACTCCACTCACTTTACATCCTCACCTCACTTACCTCCTTACCTCACATGCACTCCTCACCTCCACCTCACCTCACTCCTCCTCCTCCTTTACACTCCTCACCTCCTTTACACCTCCTCCTCCTCCTCCTTTACCTCACCTCCTCACCTCCTCCTCACCTCCCTTTACCTCCTTTACCTCCTCCTACATATACATATTGCACATGTCATCATCATATAAAATCATCACTCACTCATGCATCATCACTCACCATCATTGCTCATCCTCTTTGCTCCTCACTCCTCACTTTGTCTCCTCCACCTCCTTCACTCCTCACCACATCCTCCTTCCCACACTCTCCTCACCTCCTTTGCATCCACCTCTCCATCCTCCTCACCTCCTTACCCCTCCTTACCTATATCCCCACACCCCTCCTCCCCACTCCTCACCTCACATTACCTCCTCCTCACCTCCCCACACCATCCATACCTCCACTCAACACTCACTCACACCCTCCTTACATCATCTCCCCACACTCATGCATCACTCTCATCACATAACACGCATCATCATACCACACCATCGCGCACATCATCCTCACATCACTTTGCCCTCCTCCTCCTCACTTTCCATCCTCCTTACACTCACTTTACACTCTCCTCACACTCCTTACCTCACTCCTTTACACTCCCACACTCACCTTACATTTCCTCACCTCACTTAACACTCCTCCTCCTTTACATCTCCATACCTCCCTTTACCTCCTTATCTTTACACCATCATCTTACTCCCATCATTCCTCTGCTTACCTTGACTCACTCACTTGCACTCATCACTTCACCACCTCACACTCCTCTCCACCTCCTCACCTCACTTTACACTCCTCCTACCTCACTTTACACTCCTCACCTCCCACCTCCTCACCTCCTTTACACCTCACTCACTACTTACCTCATCACCCCTTTGCTCATACCTCCACCTCCCTCATGCCCTTCATCATCACACCTCATTGCATCATCCTCACCTCCTTTACACCTCCTTCCTCTCATAATCTCACCACCTCACTCCTCCCTCCTCTGCATCTCATCACTCATACAATCCCATCCTCCACATCACCTCCACACTCCACTCCTCACCCACTCCCATACCCACTCATCCTCCTTATCACTTCCTCCCTACCTCCTTTATCTCCTCCTCACCTCCTTTACATATCCTCACCCCTCACTTTACACCCCTCCTCACCTCACACTCACCTCTTTACCCACCTCCACCTCCTCCTCACTTTACCTCCTTACACCCCCATGTCCTTACCACACTTTACACTCACTCACATCATTTTACACCATCATCATCATCATCATCATCCACACACCTATGCACTCACTCCTCACGCCTCACTTCAACATCACTATCCACCTCACTTTACACTCCTCCTCCCTCCTTCACCCCTACTCCTACACCTCCTTTACAACTCCTCACCTCACACACCCTCCTTTACACTCCTCCTCACCTCACTTCACCTCCTCACCCCTCCTTTACCTCCTCCACCTCCTTTACACCTCCTCCTCCCCACCCTTTACACTCCTCAATTTACACCTCCTTACCTCACCTTTACATACTCACTCCTCCTCTCTCCTCACATACTCATTCATCCTGACACACTCCATCCTTGTGCATCATCTCTCAGCTGCATTTCATCTGGCTGCATCCTCCACACCTCCATGCACATTCATAAACCTCACTTTGCACCTCCTCTGCCTCACTTTGCACTCCTCTCACCTCACTCCTCCTCACTTAGCTCTCTCCTTTACACCATCTCCTTACCTCTTTGCACTCCTGCTCATCTCCTTACCTGCACTTCACACTCCTCCTCTTTACTCCTTTGCTGTCTTACCTCCTCACATACACTCCTCCTCCCACCTCTCCCTCATCATGCCTCATTTGCATCATCATCACCTCTGCTTTACCAAAATATAAGCCTCAGCTGCACATCTATCCTAAGCCTTGGCTGCACTCCTCCTCACTCACACACTCATATACACTCCTTCCACACTCCTCCTCCCTCTTCCACCATCTCCCATACCTCACTCTACACTCCTCCTAACCTTACTTTACACACTCATCACCTCACTTCCTCCTCACACCATCTCTGCCTCACTTTACACTCCACCTCACCCCTCACTTTACACTCCTCACCTCATATCATCGCGCAACGTCTCGCGCATGTCATCGCGCTCCTCACTCGCTGCACTCATATGCACGCTCTCCGCCGCATAAGCACGCATCATCCTCCGCATAAAGCACCACGCCGTCTCAGCCCTTTATCTGGCTGCATCATCCCCTATTATCGCTGCATCATCATCCTCCTTGCCTCCTCCTCCACCTCCTTTGCTTCACCTCCTTTGCTCATTTTTTCCACCTCATAGCCACATTCCATCACTCCTCTCGCTGCATCTCCTCACCCTCATTTACCTCCTCCTCACCTCACTGCATCCTCCTTACCTCCTTTGCTCCTCACCTCCTTTACACTCCTCCTCACTTCCCTCCTTCTCACCTCACTTTACCTCCCACCTCACCTCCTTTACCTCCTCCCCTTCCTTTACCTCCTCCTCCTCCTTCCTTCACTCACCTCCTTTACCTCCTTTACATATTACCTCTTTGCATGTCCTTTGCATATATTTGCGCCAATGTCGCCCGCATCATTTTGCCATCATCATCGCGGCTTTGCGCTCTTCATCGGCAGGCGCATCATCCTCGCATCAGCCTGCATCATCATCTTATTTACACTCCGTACCCTCCTTTATTACTATCCTCATCTTGCCTCCACTTTGCACTCTCCTCGCCTCATGCATCCTCCTCACTCCTGCGCATCCTCTCCGCACTCACGCTCCTCGCCCTCTGCATTCGCTCTTCCTTATTTACCTCCTCTCCACCCCTCCTTTACCTCCTCCTCACCTCACTTCCCACACTCCTCCTCCCTCACTTCCCCACCATCTCGCTTGCCTCGCCCCCACGCTCCTCCTCACCTCTTTGCGCTCACTCCTCGCCTCTTTACGCTCCTCCTCCCCGCACTCACTTTACCATCTCCTCACCTCACTTTGCACTCATCCTCACTCATTGCATCATCACTCACGCTCGCTTTGCGCTCATCATCGCCTCATGCGTGGCCCCCCCT
>NW_024722227.1:17272496-17281034 GCF_018991925.1 Homarus americanus | reverse complement strand
TATATATATATATATATTATTTTTTATGGCATTAGCCCACCAGAGCACAGGTCAATGACCCACCCACATCAGGGCCCGGGAGGGGTGAGGGGGATAATGTAAGTATAGTATAGTATGATATAATATAATATAATACCTGTATAGTATAATATATAATACAATATAATATATCACAGCACAGCACAGCACAACACAATACAATATAAATTTAGTTTCCCATTATTATTGTCTGCTTCGTGTGATATTTAATTTATTCTTTTTATTGCAGAGTGAAGGGTAACGATATATGGCACCCGGTCTTCTGGGGGTAAGAGTGAGTCCTTTATGGTGGTGTTACTGTAGGCAGGTTAACATTACTTTGTTTTATTACTGACCTGTGTTGGTAAATTAGTTTACTGTTCCTGGGTGAGTGGCACACTTATCAATGTTAACTATCCATACTTCTATTCAAGAGTTATGGTATACAAACAATGCCACAACTAATAATGTAAGTACAGGTTGTACCTCTGTAGTCCGGCAACCTCGGGACCTGACCGGTGCCGGACCATGGAAATTCACCCTTTTCCTGTATAGATAGTGACTTTTGCTTATGCCTGGAAGCACTAGCACCACTTTCTCTGCATCATGGTCTCTTTGAAGACATATTGAAGGGTTAAATGTCGTATAGTAGCTTCTCAAATTTCGCGAGTTTTTAATTCTTAACGTATTTTATTGGAACACACAAAAAAATAAATAAATAAAAATTTTGACGGCGGAAACTTGAATTTCGACGGGTTTGAACGGCCCGCCAACGTGCAGACGACGTGCATAATCGTGTAAACAGCGTCATTTCTCTTATGTACAAAAGATTCATTATTGTTTATTACTGAATGTCTTTTTTATTGAATTAATGTTTATATGTGCAAAATGAGCAATACAATTCATTAATAATACGTAGAAAATTAAAACACATGAGGAAATGACACAGCATTGTTTTCGTTGATTACAAAACCAGTGACTGACTGGTTCTACATATAAAACTGAAGAAAATAAGACCTTGGTTGTAGCTGTAGTAAAATTAATATGGTTGTTTTAAGTAATGTTATTTAATGTTAATAAATGGAACAATAGAAGTAGCTAACGATAATGGTAAAGAAAAAAGAGAGATCGCATATGTAAGTGCGCATGCGCACACGTGAAAACATATCATCATTACTTTACATAAGAATATGAAAGCAACACTTATTTACTGTTCATATATATTTTAATTAATGTTTCTGAATTTGTTTTTATTGAATTAATGTACGTGTGTGCAAAATTAACAATACAATTTATTAATAATACGTGGAATATTAGAGGAGACGAGACGCTGCCGGCATTGTTTATGTTAAAGCTTACGAAACCAGTGACTGATTGGTTCTACATATAAAACTGAAGAAAATAAGACCCTGAGTTTAGCTGTAGTAAAATTAATGTAAAAAATGAATATGGTTGCTTGAAGTACCTGTAATGTTATTTAATGTTAATAAATGGAACAATATAAGTAGCTAACCATTAATGGTAAAAAAAAAGTGAAACTGCTCGTATGTAAGTGCGCACATGTGAAAATATATTGTCATTACTCTACATAAGAATATGAAAGCAACACTTATTTACTGCTCATATATATTGAAGGGTTAAATGTTGTACTCTGTATAGACAAGCAGAGAGAGAGAGAGAGCAGCCGAACTGCCGGATGTAAACAAACCTTAATTTCCCGCGGCTTTTTTTTTTCTCAAGGGATTAGCCCACCTGGGAATAGGTCACTGACCCACATTGGGGCCTGAGGGGCAAAAATTTAATACTCCTGTAATAATAATAATAATAATTCAGATAAGTAAAAAAAAAAAAAGCTGCCTATCTACCTATTGGACAAACTAAAATCGTTCCGGACCATGGGAGTTTCCGGACCACAGAATGCCGGACTAGAGAGGTACAACCTGTACAACAGTGGTATGTGGGCTGCCATACCATATGAATACTCTACTAAATCTTACTGTTACAACATGTCTTCTCTTTTGTCTCCAACATACAATACTGTACACATGTTCCACCCCAGACAACACATATTTGCACCCAAGAACCGTATGGCCAGTTCTATATGGAACTAAACAATTTCTCTTGGTGTGCTCTTATGTATAAATGTAATGGGGCCCAAATGTAAAATTAAGGGGCCCATCTGGACAAGTGTCCGTCCGGATATATCCAAATGTGTGATGTTGGGAGAACATTAATTTACCACTACCTTGTATTTACCTTGAAGTGTTAGTTTTATAAACTGTTTTTGGTGAAACAATTGAAAAAGAGAGAATGACCTAATATAAAATAGTTATTAGTAATGTAACTCAACATTTTTACATGTGAAAGGTTTTCCCGTGTGATCATAATAGTAGACCATGGGCCGAGACCAGCTATCTTGCTTAGTTTTCAAGATCCTTAGTCCCACCTGGGAACTACCTATAAATATGCTAGTTATGGTATATGATAATTAATAAACCCTAAATGACATGTTCCCAACTTTAAATCTTGCACGTTAGGTAGAAATTTGATAAATTCTAATTTACTGGCTGCTATGGAGATGTTTACCTTGGAGTACAACATTGTTTTAAGCGAAATCTAAAGGTAGCGACTAGCAATATTTGATGGAAATAGCCTTATTGTATACCTTAAAGGTCGTTCAAAGTCGTCCAAATAAACTATGATGGAAAAAAAGGCCTAGAATGTTCTCGTTGCTAAGCATAATATTCCCTAACAACCATAATTTATAGCCTTATAGTAATTGATGTTCAGAGACATTAAAACCTTCAATAAATGCAGGCAAAACAATACAAAGCAACAAGCGATATATATTTAATAACTTTTAATTGGATATCTTAAAATACATTTATATAAGTATTTTAATTCTAAATAATATTTTTGCACATAGGCTAAAATGTAATAAAAAATATTGAAGAAATTCAATCATCAATATAAAAAATAATGGAAAAATATTACACATAAAAAATTACTTTTGTAACTATTAATATTACTAATAATTGATAATGATTAGTGTTAATTATTACAAATTATTGATAATTAAAACACAAATAGCCAGCACCTTTAATGTGGTGCTACCTTGCCATCATTTATAAAATTTAAGAGACTAACACTGTTACACATGTCTCTGTTATTAATATAATGTCTCCTTGAAAGAGGGATCAGCTGTACAGAATTTAGTATGATTGATTTAGGATATGAAAATAGTCTACCAGTGGTCAATATACTATATTTTAAGTTATTAAAGTTCATCATCTGAACCTTCCGAGTCTATATCTTGTTCA
This sequence comes from Homarus americanus, assembly GCF_018991925.1. Classification (NCBI taxonomy): domain Eukaryota; kingdom Metazoa; phylum Arthropoda; class Malacostraca; order Decapoda; family Nephropidae; genus Homarus; species Homarus americanus. Next base: position 17,277,696 of record NW_024722227.1, on the reverse strand, counting down.
GCAACTACTGTTTCAGGGGTAGTGGTTGAATTCTGATATTCTGAACATGAACACAAGTCGGTGCAAGGAAGCTTGTTATGGAGACATGTGCATCTTCCTTGTGCACATTTTGTTTTCTTACATGAACAACGCACGAGTTCCATTACACTAAATGGTGCTGGGGGAAGAGTCATCCAATCGACTTCCAATTTTTTGTCTTCAATTTTCCGACCATTACTTTCAGGTGGTGGCATTTCAGGATTTTGAACTAGACATTTCCAAGTTGTGCTAATGCTGCACAGTGAGCAGGATTTTATATCATGATTTTGGCAGAGTTCTTTTTTCCTATTCCATGCTAACAGTCACAACCGGTCACACAATGAAAGAAGGCTTCACACACTTCTCCACCAAAATGGCCAAATATTTGGCATAGAGCAATTGTGCGCATATTATCTCCTTTACCAGTATGGAAGTACAGCTCCGCATCAATGTCCATACAGAATGCTACAGCGACCACAAGTACATCAGTATCTGGGCTGTTTATAACTGTGTCCATTAATATTGGCAGCATGAGCACTGTGTAAGATCAGCCAGCTTCCTCTTGGGTTTGTTACGCCGTCTCTTAATTTACTTAAATATCCAGGTTCTAGGCGTAACCAAACAAAAAATGTGAAGTAAATTAAAAGGGAATAAAAATAAATAAAGTAAACCTTTAAGAATTTAATTAAATATTAACACAATAAAGAGCCTCGTAGGCTATCACAACAAATTGATTCACCATCGAAACTTTTAAGACACAAGTGATACTAAACATCAAAATATCAAAAGAATAAAAATAAAGCACTGGATTACGTTAACACTGCATAAACACATAAAAACTAACACTGAAATTAACTAACGTGAAACAACACTGAATTACTTAAATGTAACTACCGTATATCTCGGCCTACAAGACGGAATTTGAACAAAAAAAAAATCAGCCCAAAGTTAGGGGGTCGTCTTAAGCACCAGAGATAAAATTCTTACCTCTTAAATTTTGCGGTTTAGCGTGTCAAGAGTGGTGATGGAAACATGGTAAACCACTCACAAGGTCCTACCACTAATTATTTTATACTGAAACTTACATTTGGGAAGCTGGATTAAAATGAAGATTACCGGTATATTAAAATAAAAAAAATGTATTATAAACCAGTCTAACATACCGTAAAAGAACAATATACCCCGGTAATAAACACAGCTGCTATCATCACCCCCCCCCCCCATTTGCCAGTGACGAGAAAGGGAAAGCGACCTTGACAGTGACCGCCTGTGGCTATTTTTAGCCGTCCTTGTGTTCGGAGGTGGTCAGTAATGCATATCTGTATATTTACTGATCATAATACTTATCTCCTATAAATAATTAATTTAAAATTAATTTTTTTACAAAGAATATTCAGTAAATGACTGCGTTAATTCTTGAAACTACCGACAGTGGTAAATTTAGGATGAGAATGATTAACAGAAGACACGTCATGGATTCGGAGTTTGGTCCTTAATGATCATAAATGTCTGGTCAACTTCACCTACCAGGTATAATAGTAGCCTCCCTTTTTCGCGAAACAAGTATATAATTAAAGAAAATACTTGCAGTGTGTTTAATGTATTACAATATATTATAGCTAAATAAATAAACAAATAAATCGGCAAATCTATTTCAAGTAAATGGAAATATTTTACTCACACCAACATTAGTTCCAGTTAAATAACTGACGCTTAAGTGAGTCACTAGTGTACACCAGCGGGTAAAATTTGATGCCAATACTTGAAGTGAATTGGCATTATTTTAAATAACCAACCATAAATAAATGGAAAAAAGATCAAAGGTGAAACATTATATTGTATGTATGTTGTGTTGTCAAAGGAAGAGAAACAATTGAAACTCAGCAATTGTGTGTAAATGAGGCAGTAAGATAAATCAGCAACCTAAGACTTGGTCACAATTTTCGTGATGCCATATGGAAGTAGGGTCTACCATTAGACAATACTGTACATTATGCTTCCAATATCTTCCCAGGCAGTAGAATCTCCCTGTTTGGTAGCTGCCTAAAACTTTTAGTAATATTACTTTGATACAACATGATAAATTTGACAAACAATGAAAATAAACAAACAAAAGTTATTTACCAAGACCTTCTCTCTCAGAACAGAGGGGAGATAAGACGGCTATTTATAGCCCGTCTTTGTGTAGGAAGTCGACCACACTAGAAATAATTCATTTAAAATTTATATTTTTTACATAGAATATTCAGTACATGACTGCAATTATAAAATATTGTGAATATATATATATATATATATATATATATATATATATATATATATATATATATATATATATATATATATATATATATATATATATATATATATATATATATATATATATATATATGTGTAATAAATGTATGTAGTAAGTATGTACAGTAATCTTTTTCACTCAAATCCTAATGAAACACTATTGAATTAGAATACTGTAGCTCGCTGAAGCAAGCTTATAAATTAAAGAAAATACTTCCAGTGTGTTTAATATATTACAGTATGATATAAATAAATAAATAAATCGGTAAATCCATTTTAAGTAAATGAAACAATTGTATTCGACACCGACATTAGTTCAAGTTAAATAACAAACTTTTAAGTGAGTCACTAGTGTTTACACTACACCAACCGGTAAAATTTGATGCCATTACTTGAAGTGAATTGGCTTTATTTTAAAAAACCAAGGATGTGTAAACAGCACTGGTCAATGGGATGGTTGGTAAAGGACTACTGGGTCAGTAAGCTCCCAATGGTAAGTGTCACATTTGGGGTACCGGTCTTATACAGCGAATAGGGCTCAAAAGCTACTTTTTAAATGGAAATTTTGGGGGCCGTCTTATACACCCCGTCGCCTTGTAGGCCGAGATATACGGTAAGCAAATACTGATGGACATAAATAGAGACATAAATAGGTACTCGCATAGAAATACCACATTGGTGGCGACAGGAACATCACAAATAAATTAAGTACAAGTAACAGGTGACGAGTGTCACTCAAAGGATGTGAACTGTATGACAAGAGGACTGAACTGCCTCTGTCTACAGGTGGAGTACTATATATATATGGTCGGTTCGTGCCAAGCGACCAGCCGGTGAACATGGGTCGTTTAACGATGCAGATGGTCGTTAGAGCAACACAGAATGCTTGTTACAATACTAAATGAAGAAATAAGATGGGCTTGAACAAATAATAACAGTTAAAACCTTAACAGCACAGGGTAAGGCGACTAGATAATATAATAGTAAATATAACACATCATTACAGGTATAATATAGAAAATGGAAGCATGTTATATTGTAACGGGCCGAGTTTTCTCTTTTCATAATTTGCCCTTCAGATATTCTTTTCTGTTATGATTCTTCAATTCTTTAGTTATAACTTCAGATATTCTTTTCTGTTATGATTCTTCAATTCTATAGTTATAAGTATACTTTAGATTCTTATACAAGTAATTCTCTTCTCAGTTATGTATGTTCTTTATCTTAAACTTTCATGATGTATATTTAATAATTTCTATGCGGTGTCGTTAGTTCCACAATGTATATACCTGTCTTATCTTTCTCTTCTTGTACTTTCGAAGTCTTTCATATCATTCATATATATTATATTCTCAGTTTCAATGTTCTTACCTTTCGGAAGTATACTTTGTTTTATGTCTATTCTTATACATGGGTTAGTCTGGGGATCCATGTTACTCTTAGTACAACTCTTTTTATACTTACACAGGGTAGCTGCCACCACCCAGACTTTTCATTATATAACATAACTCATGGAAGGGTTTTGGGTAGTGTGGTAGATGTATAGGCACGTGAGTAAGTATTATTTTCTGGGAACCAATGTTTAGAGGAGTAGAGTGGTGATACTCGTAGATTACTAATTCAATATTTATTAACACAGTGAGTGGAGAAGATGCATCTTAAATTCACTCAGGCTAAACAGAACCGCAACTAACTTATTAAGTCATCAAACACTTCAAGAACTTATTACCTCATTAACCACCTCCAAATACTTATTATACCATTAAACAACTCCAAGCACTTATACCATTCAACAACTTTTACTCATTACTTCATTCGACAACTGTTGTCTTATTTCTTTGACAAGTAAGATTTAGAAATGACTACACACTGTCAAAAACACTGGACCCGCAGGTCTTACTTTAACAAGGAACAAATTACCTCCTCAATTCTTGGTTATAACTTCATACTCTCAGGTATCCTTTCATGGTCACTACCGACGAATACATAACACACTGGACAACTCCACAATTATAGTAACATACAATACCTCCTGGAGACGTGGAGGAGAAATCACAGAAGGAGTGATTTTTCCTCGCGCGCCTGCATATATACGGGCCTGAGGGCATATTCCTACTAGAAAGACTAATTTTACCAACAATAGGCCCTCTATTCAAGGTAGTCGTTGGACACCTAGCTGTGACCGTCAGTGTCACAGATCAGGCTAATTTTCTACATCTATATTTATGATTTAATCAGAGATTGAGTTTGTCAGTAAAGAGGTGAAATGGAGTTATATATGTGTTCGCAACTCTATTGGCCTGACCGCAAACCACATCCCAGGTCAGATGGCCGTTAAGTCTTGGAGAATTTTGAGTTTGACAGGAACTGTTCAGGAGATTAATGACTTTCTTAAATAGACAACTGACACTAACTAAACTATGAACATCAGATTCTCTGATGTCTGGGCGACAAAATAACATAACCTCAGTTGCGATCAGAAACTCATGGGTATCCCCACGGACGACATAAAATACGCCACTCTAGCTGGCAAACTCAACACTCGCTTACTTGACACGTCTTACTAACAATAAGGACAGTTGAAGCGTTCAACACCACTCACACTGGATCTTGAATGTTCCAACTGTAAACAGACATATCTAAGTTGACTCAAAACAAGGGTGTTCTCTCTCACATTCAAATTTATTTTATAGAGAGGTTGGTTTCAGTAAGTCAGAGAAAATGGGATAACGGAGGACTGAGGTGTCTTGAAGTGATGAGAAAACGGACTCCTCAGATGGAGGACTCAAAATAAAAGCAGAGGTACATGTTTTGTGGGCTATTAAGCGTAATATGAATCATTTGATTTTGGCGTTAACTGACGTGTATGACCGTGGTCGTTACA